>NC_056727.1:594033219-594118219 GCF_019279795.1 Protopterus annectens | reverse complement strand
AATTTCGAGAGAAAAATAGCTAAAGACTCAAAAGACAATCATAAGGCCTTCTTTAGCTATGTTAGAAACCTAGGAGGAAACTCCCAGATATGCTCAGAACTAGTTCAAAATGATGTGAAGATAACTGATCCTACAGACATTGCCAACATACTGGCTGACAGGTTCAGTGCAAACTTCTCCCCGCCTCCTCCCCCAAAAGGAGAGCTATCTATACCAAACGATTGCAGCCCCCCAAACATCTCCAGCGCCCAAGTGAGAACCGCTCTCTCCAAAGCAAAAAACACAGCATCCATGGGACCTGATGGTGTCCCCGGCTGTGTGCTCCACGAACTCAGTGAGGAATTAAACCCACAGCTAGGACAGCTGTTTAATCAAAGTCTTACCTCTGGATACGTACCCCAGGAGTGGCGCACTGCAACTGTGGTCCCACTTCACAAAGGCGGTGCCTCCACCGACCCTGGAAATTACCGGCCCATTAGCTTGACAAGCCTTATCTGCAAAGCCATGGAGAGGATCATAATGGACCTCATAAATAAAGACATAGGGAATTTGCAGACTTTGGATCCAACCCAGTTTGGCTTTGTCAAAGGCAGATCATGCCTTTTAAACTTGGTTGACTTTTTGAAACAGTCACCAAAGCCATTGATGAGGGAAAGGCAGTCCATACAGCCTACCTCGATCTGGCTAAGGCCTTCGATACAATACCCCACTCGGGTATCATTGAAAAACTCATCAGCTTAAATGTTAACCCATACATCACAAGATGGGTTGCAAACTGGCTGAGTGACAGAACCCACAGGGTCAGAGTTGCTGGCGCCATGTCAGACTCAAAGCCTGTCACAAGTGGTGTCCCACAGGGCTCAGTCCTGGGCCCACTCTTGTTTGGCATCTACTTTTCCAAGTACAAGCAAACACAGGAGGGTTATGGCTGACAAAGTTTGCAGATGACTGCAAACTGGGCCATAGTAGAAAACACATCTGACACAGATATCCTTCAGAAGGGTCTCACAGAAACGGATAACTGGTGCCAGAGCCACGGCCTAAAGTTAAATGCCAAAAAATGCATAGTCATACCCTTCGGGAAAAACAAGGTTACCCCTAGCTACCAAATAGGTGGCAATCACTGAGCACAGAAGAAGTTATCAGGGACCTGGGGACCCAGGTTGATAGTAGTCTGTCATTCGACACCCATGTAGCTAAAGTAGTTAGGAAGACCTTCTACATTGCCCACCTTATCATGAAGGGATTCTCATCTAGATCAAGGGAGGTCATAGTCTCCCTTTACTCATCACTCGTCAGACCAATGATTGAGTACAATGCCCCATTCGGAATGTATCTGACCCGACACTTGCAGCAGCTGGAGAGGCCACAAAAGTTCCTCACCAAAAGGATAAAGGGTCTCAAAAATCTGTCCTATGCTGCCCGACTGATAGAACTCCAGCTCTATTCAGTCGCTTACCGCTTGCTCAGAGGTGACCTTTGCCTAACATACAAGGCCATGTCAAACCCAGATTTGATGAATATGCTTCACCTCAAAAATCTAGATCCATCAGAGCCACAAGGGCGGAGACTTAAACCTCGACACGGCTATTAATAGGACGTGCTGGAGGGATAGATTCATCACCCAAAGACTCCCTATGCTGTGGAACAAAATCCCGGTACATGTGAGGCAGAGCACCTCGCTGGCCTTGTTCAAGAGAAATCTTGACCAATGGATGGGAGATCGCAGATATACCCCAGGGATTACCTCAGTGTCACTGCTCGACAGAGGCACAGCAAAATAATGGGTATAGTTCCCCATACTAAAGGGGTGGCGTAAGCCACAAAACGATGGGCTAGGCTTGTAAATGCCCTCGGGCACATAGCCTAGTATGAACCTATGAACCTATGAACTTATGAACAAAAAGCTATTTTAATAGCTATTGTCTGTTCTGGTCTTGTATGGTGAAAAAGTTTGTGTTTGATCGTTTTTTCTGTGGTATCCCACTAGCTGTTCCAACGGGCTAGGCCCGTTTCAGTTAGAGGACCTAGTCTGTCCCTTGCTTCCTTGTGTTATTTCTTTTTACAGGTCTAAAACTGTTTAAATTAGAGGTTTTAGTCTTCCCCTCCTGTGTTGTGCCAAAGGATCCGTTTTACTTAGAGATCTTGTGGTTCTCGTGTGTGGTAGTGTTTTTCCCACCTTGTGACTGTTTTACTGTTGGTACTGTTGTCAGTTATTGTTGTCTTTGGTGCTTTGTTGTAGCTAACTATGTCCAAAGAGTCTAAGGAGCACAAGCCCTCGGGCTTCAAGAAATGCTCTAGGTGCGGCTGTAAGATGTCCATTACCGACGGACATTCTGTCTGTGTGTATTGTCTGAGAGCAATCCATCTCCAGGAGTCATGCAGTTTCTGTCATGCGTTTAGTCCGAGAGTTCTTCAGGAAAGGAAGAATAAGTTGATTTTGGAGGGACTTCTGAAACCCTCCTTCGAGGAGGGTCTGGAAACTGCTTCCAGCTCCACGACAAAATCTTCGAAATCTAAAAAGTGTTTGCCGGCTCCATCAGACTCCTCGGAGCCACCGGAGAAAGTAGCAAAGTCTGCTTCGACATCCTCTGCTCCATTGTCCTCGGGGCCACAGGAAGTGTCAGGTTATGGAACCGGCATCGGCTCCAATCATTTTGGAACCTATTCGGAGCTGATCGCCTAGCATTAGGCCAGCATCACCTCCTCGTAGGTCCCCTTCGGAGAGGAGGTCTCAATCTCCCTCTCTATCCTCTAAATCCTCCAGGACCTTATCAGATGTAGACATCGATAGAGTGGTGCAGAGACTCCTTCAGTCACCGGTTTTGGCAAAATTGTTCTCTGCTCCAACCCAGTCTGTTCTGGAGCCCATCCTTCAACCTGCTTCGATACTTCCTCCTCTGAGCATATCTCAGCTTTTGGAGCCGGAGTGCTCAGCTCCGTGTGATGTCCCTAGGTCGGTTCCGACAGCCCCTCCTGGCTTATTGGTGCCGACGTCAGCTCCGACCCCGTCTGTTCCGATCACGGGATTCAGGACTTGGGATTCTTCGGTCGGACCCGAGGGAGAGGCTTCGGGACACCTTTCGGTTCCTAGTCTCCCTCTCGGTGCTTCAGCGTGGGGAAGTCTCACTCCTGTCATGGTTTCAGAGGCTGGTCGCTCCTCGGAATCAGGGGGACCGGCCTTTGAGGCCATGCGGAGTGCGCTGGCCAGGTCATCAGCGGCATCATGCAGGTCACTCACTCTGTCACCTACTACACTGGTGCAGGTCTCTGATCACCATCTATCTCTAGACAGCGGAGCCCCAAGGCCTCAGGGTACCCCCATGAGTGGTCCCCACATTTCTGAGGGCCCCTCAGAGTCCTTGCCTGAGGAGCCACCCGGAAAGAAGATGTGCAAGAGGAAGCACATAGATTCCCAGGATGAGTCTCTCACATCAGACACCGACCTCGAGGAATCTGAGAGGTCCCCCAAGTCATCCTCTGAGGATGTTTCTTTCTCTGATATCCTAGAGATTTTGAAACAAAGAGGTGACTGGCCATCCAAAGCCCCCTCCGAGGAGGAGTCTGTCTTCCTGAAGGCCTTTGGTGCTCAGCCCTCCGCCTCCTGGGTATCTCCACCCTTCGAGCTTCTGGCTTTGGTCTGTCGAAGGGTGTGGGAGACCCCTGACTCTGTGGAACCAGTCCCCAGGAGACCTAGTAAATTTTTGTCTGCTCCTCCTGGTAAGGAATTTCTGTCCAAGGGAGTCCCTGTGGATGCCATGGTGGTGGCAGCGGCCACTCGGAAGGAGTTAGCCGAGACTTCTTCCACCGTCCATCCTCCTAACAAGGAGTCTAGGACCATGGACCGGTACGGGAAGTGTACCCTTTCTTCAGCGACCTTAACTTACGGTCACTGAATTATTTATCTCACTTTACACGGCTCCAGAGAGATCTTCTCAAGGAGCTTGGAGATACTCTCACGGGTAACGTTTCTGAGGCTGTGACCCAGACGGTTAATGCTCAGATGTCTACCCTCAATTCCATCGTTAACTCCTCCATGAGGCTGATCTCATATGCAGCCGATGGAGCGAGTAGGGCAGCGAGTTCAGGAGTTGCTCTTAGGAGACAGGCCTGGATGCGCCTTTGTCATTTCGCAGAGGCCTTCAAGTCTTCATTCACCGACGCCCCTTTCAATGGTTCCTCTTTGTTTGGAACCAAGGTGAAAGACACCTTCACCAGGTGCGAGCAGGAGGGAAAAACTCTGTCTGCTGTAGGAGTCTGTTTTTCCCTTCCCTCTAGCCTTATCCCAAGGCCCAGAGGGGTGGCAAAATGTGGTTCAAGAAATCACAGAGGTCTTTTCCTGGTGCACAAGGTGAGCCCCCCTCCAGAGGCAGAGGAGGGGGTGGTTATTCAGGGATATGCTGCCCTAGAAGCAGAGGAGACCCCCGCAACTCGGGAGACTGCGATTCCTTTCGTGGTTCTCCCTACCGCCACTCCTGATGGGAGGCCCGACTGTGCGTTTCCGGAGCCAGTCGGGGGTCAAATCTTGTTATACCCGGAGGCCTGGCAACACATCACCCAGGACCAATGGGTTCTACAAATAATTTCCAGAGGATATGTCATCCCCTTCTCGTCAGATCCCCCTCCAATCAAGAAAATCCCAGATGTTCCTCCCAGTCAAAGGGATTACGCAGCTTCGGAAGTTTCAAAGCTGCTTGAAAAAGGAGCCATCCAACATGTCCCCTCAGACCAGATCGGTTTATGGACTTACTCAAGATTCTTTTTGGTGCTGAAAAGGACAGGGGACCTCAGACCCATATTAGAGCTCAGCCAATTGAACACCCACGTGCAAAAGTCCAAGTTCCGAATGGTCACATTGCAGTCTGTTCTCCCATTGTTGGGAAAAGAAGTGTGGATGTGCTCCATCGACCTCAAGGATGCTTATTTCCACATCAAGATGGACAGGGCATCCAGAAGTCACCTGCGCTTCCGGCTGGGGGCCAGTCATTTTCAGTTTCGAGCCCTGCCCTTTGGTCTCACCACAGCCCCCAGGGTGTTTACCAAATGCATGGCAGTGGTGACTGCTCACTTGAGACATCAGGGATTCCAAGTGCATCCATATCGGGATGACTGGCTCCTTACAGCCACCACCAGGCATCTACTAATTCAGACCAGGAACGTTACTATAAACCTATGTCAACAGCTGGGCATCACATTGAACTGGGAAAAATCTGCCTTGTTGCCCTCACAGTGCATTACCTTTATAGGCACAGAACTATACACCACCCACATGCGGGCGTTTCTACCACAGGAAAGAATCAGAGTCCTACAACAACAAGTTCATGCCTTGCTTCCCCTGAGAAGAGCAAAGGCAAGATAGGTCCTCCAACTGTTAGGGACAATGGCTGCGACAATTGTTAGTCCCTCTGGCAAGGTTACATATGAGACTCCTTCAGTGGCTACTTTTTGCCCAGTGGTCTCCAACGTCATCCACTTTCTTACCCTATTCTACTCACGGACAGGTGCAAACAGGATCTCAGTTGGTGGCTTCGCACCGACAACCTGAATGCAGGAAAGCCCTTCGTTCCTGCATCCTCGATTGCCACTGTGACCACGGATGCCTCCCAGATTGGGGGGGGGGGGGGCATTATCTAGGCAGGACAGTCCAAGGCACGTGGCAAGAGCACGAGATGCATCTGCATATCAATGTCCTGGAGATGAGAGCTGTGTTCCTAGTGTTGCAAGCACTTCAGAGCTTTCTTCCTCTCGGGACTATTGCAATCCACTCAGACAATATGTCAGTGGTGTGGTATCTGAACAAGCAGGGAGGAACCAAGTCCTATCCCCTTTGCAGATAGGCCATGCGAGTGTGGCAGTGGGCAGTGTCTTCCCAACGTTTTCTGGTGGCAACGCACATTCCGGGGAAGTCCAATGTGATCACAGACAGGCGAAGCAGAGCTATTCTGATGCCTTACGAGTGGTCCCTGAACTGTCAAGTTGCGGAACAGATCTTCCGCAGGTGGGGTCAGCCTTGCTGCGACCTCTTTGCCAGCCCCCTCAATGCCAAATGTAGCAGCTACTTCACGTTGATCCCCCTCAGGGGGGGGGGTCACCCAGGGATGCTCTAGTCCACGATTGGCCCTCCGGTCTACTATATGCCTTTCCTCCGGTTCCCTTGCTGTCAAAGGTTATTCAGAAAGCGCAAGCCTTGGGAAGCAGAATGATTCTGATTGCTCCATACTGGCCTCGTCAAATTTGGTTCCCCTTTCTCCATCCCTATCTCAAGGACGCTCCTTGAATTCTGGACCCACAACCAGACTTACTGACACACATGTCAGGGCAGCTCCATCCCTCTCTTCAGACCCTCAGGTTGACAGCCTGGCTACTCCACTTCCGTCATTAGTTAAGCTTCATCATTTTTCACCAGAGTTGGTTCATATTTTATCTTCCTCTCATAAGCCCTCCACCAGGAAGATTTACTACAGTAAATGGAAGAGGTTTTCAATCTGGGCTCATACCCAAAAGATTGACCCTTACACAGCTCCAATTTCGTCTGTACTGGAGTTCTTGTCGATGCTCTTTAACCAGGGTTCAGCGGCCGCAACCATTAAAGTCCAATTGGCGGCGATTTCTACCTTTCATGTCGCAAACGAACCTAGCCTGATGGCTCATAGACTCTGTAAGGCTTTTCTGAAGGGCACTCTGTTACTTCGTCCTCTGGTATCGGAACCTGTCATGCCTTGGGATTTAAACTTTGTTCTACTGGCTCTTACTTCATCCCCCTTTGAGCCTGCAGCCACTTGTGATTTAAAATTCTTAACTTGGAAGACTGCCTTTTTAGTAGCCATCATGTCAGCCAGACACGTTTCAGAGCTTCAAGCCTTATCAATCAAACCCCCTTATTTGATTTTTCATAAGGACAGGGTTTCTCTCAGACCCAACCCTTCCTTTCTTCCCAAAGTGGCATCAATCAGTAACCTTAATCAATCTATTGAGTTGCCAGTGTTTTTTCCCCAGTTCTCAAACAAGGCAGAATTTAAATTTCATCAGTTGGATTTACACAGACAATTACGTTTTTATCTGCACAGAACCAAAGACCTCGGAAAATCTGATCAGTTGTTTGTTTCCTTTTCAGAAAACAGAATTGGGTCTCCTGTCTCCAAAGTCACGCTGTCCAGATGGATCTCCATTTGCATTTCTTTCATTTATTCCTCAGGGGGTAAAGATTTGCCACTCCCGGCGAAGGCTCACTCTACTCGATCTGTATCTATATCTACAGCCTATCTGGCCAGATTGTCTATGGATGATATTTGTGCTGTGGCTATTTGGGCATCTCCTCACACCTTTGTTACTCATTACAAGTTGGATATGGTATCTAGGGGCAGGTCTTCCTTTGGTTCCAAAGTGCTCGGGAGTATTTTCCACTGAGCATCCCCAGGATTTAGGTGCTAGGGACGCTGTCCCACGGGTGAGAATGTAGACTACATAACTTCAAGAAGTTATGTACTCACCATAACATTCGATGTATGTAGTCCATCTCGCCTCACATTCTTACTTACCCCCCCTCCTTCCCCCTTCCTGGAGGATCTGGAGGTTAGGTCTGGTTTCAGAGCTCCCTTCATTCTTGATTCGTTCTTCCTTCCTTGGGTGTTGTTATGCATGGAGAGTGAGTGCTGGTGTTCGCAGCAAACTAGATCTGGGGATATTGAGCAGTACGGCATGGGATACCATCTTAGCCCAGCCAATAGAAAGACTTCGAGCTAGAAAAGTTTTGGCCGAGTCGGAGCCAACATTCGGCTCCGAACCCACGGGTAAGAATGTGAAGCGAGATGGACTACATACATCGAATGTTATGGTGAGTACATAACTTCTTGTTCATAGGTGTGTACTAGGCTAATGGCCCTGGAGCCTTTACAAGCCCAGCCCATAGGATTACTCTGGCATCGTGCCTCCTGACATTAGTTCCCAGTGCCTCTGTCGAGTAGAGCCACTGGAGTGATCCCCGGGGTGAATTTTCTATTTCCCATCCACTTATCAAGATTTCTGTTGAAGAGGGCCAGTGAGGTGGTCTATTTTGACATGTATGGGAAGTCTATTTCATAGCATGGGCAGTCTCTGGGTTATGAACCTGTCCCTCCAGCATGTTCTGTTGATTGTGGTAATGAGTTTGAGGTCTCTGGAGTGTGTGGTGCATAGGGATTGGGATTTCTTTAGATGTAGGATTTCTAACAGAGCTGGGTCAGAAATGGCTTTGTAAGTCAAGCAGAGATTGCCTCTAAGTAGGTGATATGAGTCAGAGAATAGTTGGAGTTTTTTGAGTCTGTCCATATAAGACAGTAGTTTAAGGCCTAAGATAATCTTTGTGAGGTACTTTTGTGGCCTCTCCAGTTTTTGCAGGTGTCTAGTGAGGTACATGCCAAATGGTGCATTGTACTTTATGATTGGCCTAGAGGGAGACAATGACCTCTTTCTTCCTGGATGCAAAACCCTTAGTAATGACCACAGTGGCAATGTGGTGGTCAAAAGAGAGGTTGCTGTCAACCGGTGTTCACAGATCTCTTTTATAATGCCTTCTGTGTTCAGTGGACTACCATCTATGTGGTAATTCATGGGAACTGTGTTTTTCCCAAAGGGGATGACTACACATTTTTTGGCATTGAGCTTAAGGCATTGGTTCTAATACCAGTTGTTGGTCTCAATGAGGCCTTTCTGCAGGATGTCCACATCATTTGGGGAGTTAATAATAGTTCCCAATTTGCAGTCGTCTGCTAACTTTGCCAGCTAGAGTCCCTTCATGTTGTCCTGGACTTCAGAGAAGTAGATACTAAACAAGAGAGGACCAGGACCTAACCCTGTGGGTCTCCACTTGTGACTGGTTGGCAGTCTGACTTGGAGTCAGCTACTGTCACACTGTGGGTTCTGTCTGTGAGCCAGTTTGCAACCCACCTGGTGATATAGGGGTTGATGCCTAGCCTACTGAGTTTTTCTATGATTCCTGAGTGGGGAATGGTATCAAAGGCCTTGGTCAGATCAAGATAGGCTGTATGAGCCACCTTGCCTTCATCCACAGCTCTGGTGACTTACTCAGAGAAGTCGACTAAGTAGAGCAGGGATAATCTACCCTTCACAAAACCAAACTGTGTGGGATCCAGAGTTTGGAGATTTCCTATAGTCTTGTTTATTGGGACCAGGATGATGCGTTCCATAGCTTTGCATATCAGACTCGTCAGGTTAATGGGGCGATAGTTCCCAGGGTATGTAGTTGCTCCTCCTTTGTGGAGAGGGATGACTGTAGAAGTGCGCAATTTGGTAGGGACAAAGCCTGAGGTGAGGCTGTGATTGAACAGGGCACCCAGGTGTGGTGCCAGTTCACTTTGTAGTTCATGTAGAACACAGCCAGGGATATTGTCAGATCCCACAGAAGCTGTGTTCTTGGCCTTTGACAGTGCTGATGTTCTTTGTGTTTCACTGTTGCAGTCATTACATTTGGGTTATCTGCTTGCAGGTAGCCCTCAGTCGGCCTGATTTGGGTTATCTGCTTGCAGGTAGCCCTCAGTCGGCCTGATTAACAAAGTCTTGGGTCCTGCGTCAGTTGCTGTCCCTTCTAACATGATGCCAGGTCGTCAGGGGTATAAAACATGCAGCCGACGCCATTCCATCAGTCTTTCTTGCCATGCAGTGCCCGAAGCAGAAGCAGTTCGAAGTGCCAGTCGGCCGACAATTTTCGTTTTCGAGTTTCAGAACCGAAGTCTTCAACTAAAGCCATGTACCCCGTTGGGGAAACTTAAAGCCATGTACCGCGTTGGGGAAACTTTTTCTTGCTCCTTACCGATGTCAGTAAAAGTTAATAATTGCATTACTTGTGGAAAGCAAATAGCTCTTAAAGATTTTCATTCGTACTGTATTCCTTGCCTAGGCCCTGACAACGACATACCTTGCTGTCTGTTTTGTGCTTTATTTAATCAGCCCACTATCAGTCGTCGGTATATTTTCGCCTCTAAATATTTTGTTTCTCGGTTTAATTATCCAGAAATGTCGTCTGTTTGCATTTTTTCAGAATCCTGGTAGTCGGATAGCTAAGGTAAAGACAGAGACAGGCCGCCAACATCCAAAGCTGCCGATGAAGCTTCTCCTAAGCCAGTCGCCAGTTCGCCGGTACTCAGTGAGGCGTTTTCGCAGCCCCTGATACCCGCTACTTCTGATTCGCAGGCCTCTACTGAGAGCCATTCGGAGTCCGGTATGCTGCGAAATGCTTCAACTATGGAACCCGCAGATGTCTCTACCTTGGATGGGTCCAGAGCCGCTGTGCAGGCACTGGCTTCTGAGAGTTTATTCAGGCCTACGGACTTGCATATTAAACCGAAGCCTCCTCCTTTACTTAGGCCTAAATCTCGATCCATGCCTAAAAAACCGACACCTAGGCCATATGCTCAGGCCTCTATGCCTAAAAAACAAATGATAAGAATGGCTGAAGATCTAATAACTCTAATCAGGGGTAGCCACCCCCACCCCCCCTTCTAAGAGGCCTAGGATTGAAGTTGATTATGAATCTTCTGATCAGGATTCTGTTTTTTCTGATTCTTCTGATGAGCTGGATTTGCCCTTATCTACTTATGAAGATTTTGATGCAGAGGACTCCATTCCCTCTGCTTCTCCTCCTGAGGATTTTTCTTTTGCGGAACCTTACATACTCTAAGGGAGCATTTCCACTGGGAAAGCCAGGATTTTTCTGATTCAAAAAAGAGGCTTAGGGATTTCCTTCTCCTACCTCAGCATAGGCCTTTAGCTATTCCTCCTGTACTAGACATTGTTGTTGATACTTTTTCAGAATCTAGTTTGGCCCCTGATTCCCTGCCTCCTGCTCCCAGAAAACCTGACAGATACTACAGGGTTCCTGAGCCCCACAAGTTCCTTTTCAAAAATTCTATTGCAGATCCAGAGACTATTTCACAGGGGCCCAAGGGCATTAAGGCTTCTACTGCTAAAAATCCTACCCCTTCTGTTAGAGACTCCAGGGCGCTGGATAGATAGGGTAAGAAGGTTTACACTTCTGCAACCTTGGCCATTAGGGCTTTAAACTGCCAGTTTCATATGTTAAAGTATCAGCAACATGTTATTGGACTGCTTAAACAGAAAATGATGTTGATTCCTGACTGTGTGGAAAATAAAGAATTACTGGATTTAATGCATTCTGCTGCACAAGTTGGAAAACATACTTTGCAATGTGGTTTTGATTCATTAGAGACCTCTAGCAGGGCTGCTGTTACTGAGTCTGTGCTCAGAAGGCATGCTTGGCTTAAGCAGCGATCTTTGCCTGATCATGTTAAAGCTAAATTGTTGGACGCTCCTTTAAATCAGGACCGCCTGTTTGGCAATAAGGCTGAGGAAGTTCTTAAAAAGATGGAAGGTAAAGCTAAATCTATGCAAATTGTTAAAGATTTTTTACAAGTTCAGCCTCCTAGATTTAGTAGGCACTGGCCCTCTTAAGAATTGGTCCTTTCCAGCCCCTTCCAGGTCTTCTCAAGCCAAACCCCGACACAGCAAAACCCCTAGGTTTCTGTCCCAGTGGACACACAGAACTAAGCAGTGGGGGGGCTCCACTTCCAAATCTGGGAATAATAAGACTCCCCCCTATGGTAAACTGTCTCAGTGACTTCCTTTTAAAATTTCCAAGCACTTATCAACTGACTGCCCCATTGGGGGGAAAGATTGCTCTTCATGCAAAGAATTGGGAACTCATTTACCCAGGACAAATGGGTTTTAAATATAGTGTCCCTGGGATACAGATTTCACTTCCACACATTGCCAACAGCAAGTGGATGGCCAGACCTACCCCTAAATCAGTGGGCAGAGGCCCAAAAACAAGTATTTTCTCTCTTAAACATGGGGGCTATTCAGTTGGTACCAGAAGAGGAAAAGGGGCAAGGTTTCTACTCAAGACTTTTCCTGGCACCCAGAAAAGACAATTCATGGCGTCCTATCCTGGACCTGTCTACTCTAAACACCTTTGGAGATTCCAAAATTCAAAATGCTGACTCTTCACCAATTGCTTCCTATGCTAGTCAAAGATGCCTGGTTGGCAACACTAGATTTAAAAGAAGCATACCTGCACATCCCAATCAGGGAATCTTGCAGAAGATACCTACGCTTCAAAGCAGGCTACACGTGCTATCAGTTCTCTGCACTGCCCTTTGGCTTATCCACTGCGCCCAGGGTATTCACAAAGTGCCTACCTCCAGTTATTGCATTTTTGCAGGCAAAGAAATTTTCAGATATACCCATACCTGGTCGATTGTCTAATTCAGGCAGAAAGCCAGGACATACTTTTGACATGCTCGACAAGCCACGATTCTTCGCTAGGGACGGCTTGCACCTGTCACCCCTGGGCTTTCGGATATTGGCAAAGGCTCTTGCCACCCCCATAGTGCCTTTTTTAGGCAAGGCTCAAAAGACAAACCCACCTCCATAGGTATCACAAGGGATAAGAAACTAAGAGTAATGCTACTCAACGCCAGAAGTCTAAACCTCAAGATGCACACACTCGAAACTCTCCTTAGCATGGAGAACATTGATATCTGTGCAGTAACAGAAACTTGGTCAAGGCTCCCGAGAGCACCCCAGCACTACCAGGTTATACCTCATACCATGCATTTCGGCCCCAAAACTTGGACTGAACCACAAAAGGAGGGGGAGACTCAATATTCGTCAAAGATACCCACACCTCCAGGTTGGTGGCACAGCACAAAGCATCAGAGACTATCCATGTGCAACTAGCAGTGGATAAAACTGCCTTCCAGTTTATAGCCTGCTACAGACCACCCTCCCAAACCCAGGAACCCCACTCGGCCTTCCTGAGAACACTGGAAAATATGAAGGTCTCTCCAAACACCATTATATTGGGCGACTTCAACTACCCAAACATAGACTGGGAGCATTACTCTAGCTCCAACACCCTAGCCCAAAGGTTCCTAGAATTTATAAACTCAAATGCTATGGAACAACTTGTTACCACTCCCACAATAGGGGAAACATACTGGACCTGATCATCACCAACATGGGGGCTCTGTGCTCCAGACCAGAAGTGTATCCCTCACTGGTAAGATCAGACCATAAACTAATCTCACTGGATATTCACATCCCGACCCCACCCCCTGCCCAGAAAACCACAGTGAAAAACTTCTCTAAAGCAAATTTCACACTCCTCAAAACCAAGGTGGAATCCTTCAAAGCCCTCAGGCCTGTGGAAAATACGGCCCAGACCACAGAATCCTTTATAAATGCATTCTATGAACACCTTCAGGAATGCATGGATCATGCAGTCCCAAATAAAACCAAGATCCAATCCTCCAAAGGCAGGCGTCCTGTCTGGTGGACCCCAGCCATAAGCAAACTATACAATAGAAGGAGGAAGCTACTACATGATAGAGCAAAATCCCAAAAAGAGAAGGCATCTCTGGTCAGTATTAGCAAAAAACTACGGGCACTCATAAAATCGTCTAAGGCCAGCTTCGAGAGAAAAATTGCACAGGACACTAAGGATAATCACAAGGCTTTCTTTAGTTATGTTAGGAACCTGGATGGGAATTCCCAGATATGCTCAGAATTAGTCCAAAATGACAAAAAATACACCAAGCCCACAGACATTGCCAACATCCTAGCTGACAGGGTCAGCGCAAACTCCCCCCCCCCCCCCACCAAAAGGGCAAATATCTATCCCAGCAGAGTGCTGCCCCCCTGACATCTCAGATGCTCAGGTAAGAGCCGCCCTCTCCAAAGCAAAAAACACAGCATCAGTGGGACCAGACGGTGTCCCGGGCTGCGTCCTACATGAACTCCAAGAAGAGTTAAACCCAAGCATAAAACTACTGTTCAGTCTCAGCCTTACTACAGGATATGTACCCAAAGAGTGGTGTACAGCAACAGTGGTCCCTGTCCACAAAGGTGGTGCCTCAACGGATCCTGGAAACTATCGCCCCATAAGCCTGACTAGCTTGGTCTGCAAAGCTATGGAAAGGATCATCATGGACCTCATAAATAAAGATATTGGGACCTACAGACACTGGATCCTACCCAGTTCAGCTTTAACGGCAGATCCTGCCTCTTAAACCTGGTCAATTTCTTTGAAACAGTCACCAAGGCCATTGACGAGGGGAAGGTGGTCCACACAGCCTACCTGGACCTTGCAAAAGCCTTCGATACAGTACCCCACTCGGGCATTATAGATAAGCTCACCAGCTTAAATATAAACCCCTATGTCACTAGATGGGTTGCAAACTGGCTCAAGGACAGAACCCACATGGTTAGAATTGCTGGAGCCATGTCAGACTCCAAACCAGTTACAAGTGGCGTCCCACAAGGCTCAGTCCTGAGACCTCTCTTGTTCGGTATATATTTCTCGGAGGTACAGGCCAACATGGAAGGACTGTGGCTGACCAAGTTTGCAGATGACTGCAAACTAGGTGCCATAATCGACTCTCCAGCCGACACAAGCATCTTACAAAAGGGCCTCATAGAAACAGACAACTGGTGCCAGAGGCATGGCCTCAAGCTAAACGCCAAAAAGTGTATGGTCATCCCCTTTGGCAAAAACAAAGTGCCCACAAATTACCACTTAGGTGGTAATCCATTAAGTACGGAAGAAGTAATTAGGGACCTGGGGACCCAAGTTGATAGCAATCTCTCATTTGAAAACCACGTGGCCAAAGTGGTTAGAAAAACATTTTATATAGCCCACCTAATCATGAAGGGATTCACATCTAGATCAGGGGAGGTGATCGTGCCTCTCTACTCATCCCTCATCAGGCCTATAATCGAGTACAATGCCCCTTTTGGGATGTACCTTACCAGACACCTGCAGTAACTGGAAAGACCCCAAAAGTACCTCACCAAGAGGATCAAAGGGCTCAAACAGATGCCATATGCTGCCCGGTTAAAGAAACTCCAGCTCTACTCAGTGGCATACCGCCTGCTCAGAGGCGATCTGTGCCTGACGTATAAAGCCATGTCTAACCCGGAATTAATGGACATGCTGCACCTCAGAAAATCCAAATCCCATCGAGCTACGCGCTCGAGAGACTTGAACCTCAGTACTGAAATAAATAGGACATGCTGGAGGGACAGATTCATAACCCAGAGGCTCACCCCACTCTGGAATAAAATCCCAGTCCAGGTTAGGTAGAGTCCCTCATTGACTCTCTTCAAGAGGAATCTTGATGAGTGGTTGGGAGATCGTAGGTTTACCCCGGGTATCACTTCTGTGTCACTGTTAGACAGAGGCACAGTATACTAACCTCGCAAAAGGACATAGCAAAATTCATTTAAAATGGGTGGTGAAAGCCAGACACACTCTGGCTAGGCTTATAAATGCCCTAGGGCAGATAGGCTATCTGGCCTTTGTAAAAAGGGTTTTAACTTGTCTGGGGTACACAATAAACGAAAAGAAATCACACCTGGTACCCTTTCAACAAATTCTATTCCTGGGAGCAAGCTTGAATACAACTTCCCAGATGGCTTACCTCACGCCAGAGAAACAAATTCATTTGACAACCTACTTCAAACAAGTGGCCACAAAAAACGTGCTATCTGCAAGACAAATACTGCAAGCCTTGGGGTTCATGGCCTCCTGCATTCTTCTAATTCCATATGCAAGACTGCATATGAGGAAACTACAGTGATATCTAAAAAGCCTATGGTGTCAACATTCTCAAGACCTAGAAACAATGATTCCTATCATGCCTTGCCTACGCCTAGAGTTCCATTGGTGGGCAGAGGCCTGCCACCAAAACAAGGGACTACCTTTCACACCACCCCCTGCCGCCCAAACCCTAACAACAGAGGTATCAGACTATACATGGGGTGCTCATCTGGCAGGGAAGTGCATTCAGGGCAAATGGAACCCAAGTCAAATGCACCTGCATATCAATTGGAAAGAAATGTTAGCTGTACAGAATACTCTGACAGCCTTCAAGGACCACATTCTTCCAGGACAACTAATGGTAAAGATGGACAACACCACTGTTATGTGGTACATAAACAAGCATGGGGGTACACATTCTTACCCCCGCCAGGAAAATGAAATACACTGTCAGATGGACTATGCAAAAACATGATGGATCCACACGAGTGGAAACTGGAATCAAGGATTTTCAACATGTTGACAAGCAAATGGGGGAGCCCAGATATAGACCTCTTTGCCTCTCCCCAGAAACACCAATTGGACAAATTTTGCACAAGGACTCCCCACAAACAAGCCTGGAAAGTGGATGCTCTGTCCTTCAGCTGGAAAAACCTATCAGTCTATGCCTTTCCCCCTCTGTCTCTGCTCTCCAAAGTACTACTAAAAATCAAACAGGACAAACCAAGGATGATTTTGATTGCTCCAGACTGGCCACGCCAACACTGATACCCCCTCCTGCACATTGTGTCACAGTTATCTCCATGGCACCTGGCTCAAACTCCTTCCCCTGCTGTCTCAGCAGTAGAACCAGATTCTGCACCCTCAGCTTCTAACACTGAACCTTGCAGCCTGGCTAATTACTTAATCTCTCCTTTACCATCCCTCAGCAAACCTGTGATGGATATCCATTTTAGAGGCAAAGAGGCCTAGTACTAGAAAATCTTATGCTGAAAAATGGAAAAAATGGAAAAGATTCTGTGCCTGGAACCGGTCTCAAGGGATGAGCACAGCAGCGCCCAATTTACCTCAGATTTTACAATGCTCAACTTGAGATGCTTCACAAGGGCCTGTCTTTTTCTTCCATTAAAATCCACGCCTCAGCCATTTCAGCTGATTATAACACAGAACCTCCCCTCTTCTCTCATCCACTGCTCAAGCAGTTCCTCAGAGGGGCCAAAAATTTTAGACCACCCAGGAGAGCTCCAACCCCAGCCTGGGACCTTAACTTTGTCTTGGAGAAACTCACTCTACCTCCTTTCGAGCCAGCTGCTACTACAGACTTAAAATTTCTTTCTTGGAAAACAACTTTCCTTTTAGCAATCACTTCAGCTAGAAGGGTGTCTGAATTACAGGCCCTTATGTGCAGTAGCTCAGAGAAAATCTAGGCATTGCATTGGAGATTCTTTACATAACACTAGACGGCCTTGTGGTTGTCTTTACTATCTGCTGCAATTCTGTTTTCATAGCTAGCTAACTTTTTGTTGAGGCTGATCAGGAAGTTTTTCCAGTCTTGGGACTTCACCTTATTCTGCATCAGTTTCTTCCTTCTGTTGTAGAGTCTATGGCAGGGGACCACCAGATTGGCTTCCTTTTTTGGTGTGTGTATGTATGTATACACACATACACACATACATACACACACACACACAATGTGCGTATGTATATGTATATATATATATATATATATATATATATATATTTATGTATATATGTATATATCCAAAAGTTACTACTAAACACTATATAAAATAAAAACCTCTAACGAAGGAAGGCAAAAGAACTAGAAAAGAAATTTCCAATTTGAGCGCTTTCGTTTTTTATTATTCAAACTACATCGGAAATCTTTCAGTATTCAAATATGAGCGAGTGAAAATTCTAAAGTAAACAGTCTGAAATACAAAAGAGAAAACTCCGCCGACAATGTTGATGCCATGAGCTATATGTTCCATGTGAGTAAACCTTTTATGTTTAAATTGCCATTCAGTCCAGGGGTGCGTCAGCATGCAGCCTGACTTGCCACTGTAGTTCCTTAACCTCATGTAAGTTATTACTGTCACCAAAGGGCACAACAGCTTTCTCAGGAACAGAAAAATTAAAAGTGAAAACTGGGAACACACAGAACTATGCTTGGCTAAAGCGTTGAAGTTAGAGATTCTAATAGCTGTGCAGTGTTCCTTTATTCTGTCACTTAGTTTACAAATAGTTTTACCAGTGTAGAATGATCCACAGTATGAGCAAATTGAAATGTAAGCAATACAAGTGGAAGCACAATTAAAAGTTTCTTTAAACTTTAAAGTAAAACTCTGTGCTGTTAGAAACAGCTGATCTCCCACTAAAATGTATTTACAGCCAATACAATGACCACATGAGAACTTGCCTGCATTATATGTATATATAAGTATATATGTATGTTTGTATTTTGAGGGACTTGGTCTGAAAAAGTCTGTTTAAGCATTAGACGAAAGCACTCAGTATTTTATTGACCTGATTTCTGGTTTACCCTTAATCTTCCTTCTGGTCTATTTGGCTCTGTGGACTGTTTTGCAGATTAAAAATTATTCCGGTGTGGCAGCTAAGGATATGTGGAAAGAGACTAAACAAAAGATAATACAAAAAGTGGGAAAATGGAGGCTCTGTTTATATGGCTATCGATAGTGAGATACAAGCCGTTAAAATGTTTTTAGTTCCTTTAGTACTATACATAGATCAGACATATATTTTTATCAACTAGAGGAGAAGTTGTGGATGGCAATTAATAAAGAGCTACAGAATTTTAGCCGGGGGGGGGGGGTGGCAGGAGTCAAATGGGATAAGTTTATTCTTCCAGTAGAACAGGACAGATTGGGATTAACCGATAAGGGGTATTTCACTGCAGTGCAGTTAAGGCTCTTATACATAGCACAAGCAGAAAAATATAATTCAAAGTGGAAAGAGATGATGGTGAAATGGGTAGGGGGAGCTGAAGAAACAAGGTGAGACTTAGATTTTGGATGCAGTCCTTCAAGTAGAATAACAATAATCATACAGAATATTATATTCATAAAGTAGCAGAAAGTATTCTAAGAACTAAGCCAGCACAGGAATGGAGAAAGGAGGTTCTGCTGATAGGGATGACTGCAGTTAGGGATACAGACAGTAGGCAAGAGGGGACTGGAATTTATTGGAGAAAACTGCTAAAGGAATCAAGGTATTGGGAGCGAATAACTAGAGAAGGAAAGGTAATAGAATGGAAGTTGCCAAGGACTTATTTGGACTGTAGGTTAGAGTTTGATATCAATCCTTGATAGGGAAGGCAGAGTATAGGCAAAGAGAAACAATTGGGGTGATCCTAAATGAAAGACCAGCAGTGGTAGAGGTTCTAGTAGAATGTAGAATGTAGAACAGAAGTTGCTGTTAAAGGAGTAATTAGTAGAGCATATAAAATATTGAACGATAACCTCTTTCGGCTGTTCCTGTTAGGGGTCACCACAGCGGATCAACTGTTTCCATTTCTTCCTGTCCTCTGCATCTTGCTCTGTCACACCAACCACCTGCATGTCCTCTCTCACCACATCCATAAACCTTATCTTAGGCCTTCCTCTTTTCCTGTTACCTGGCAGCTTCATCCGTAGCATCTTTTTCCCAATATACTCTGCATCCCTCCTCAGCACATGTCCAAACCAACGTAATCTTGCCTCTCTGGCTTTGTCTCCATACCTTCCAACCTGGGCCAACCCTGTAATATACTTATTCCTAATCCTGTCCATCCTCGTCACACCCAGTGCAAATCTTAACATCTTCAACTCTGCCACGTCAAGCTCTGACTCCTGCCTTTTTGTCAGTGCCACTGTCTCCAACCCATATAACATAGCTGGCCTCACTACCCTCTTGTAGACCTTCCCTTTCACTCTTACTGGTACTAGTCTGTCACAAATCACTCCTGACGCTCTTCTCCACCCACTCCATCCTGCCTGTACTCTCTTCTTCACCTCTCTTCCACACTCACCATTACTCTGAACTGTTGATCCCAAATATTTAAACTCATCCACCTTCGCCACCTCTACTCCCTGCATCCTCACCATTCCTCTATCCTCCCTCTCATTCACACACACATATTCTGTCTTAGTCAAGCTGACCTTCATTCCTCTTCTCTCTAGAGCATATCTCCACCTCTCTAGGGTCTCCTCCACCTGTTCCCTACTCTCACTACAGATTACAATGTCATCTGCAAACATCATAGTCCACGGGGACTCCTGTCTGATCTCGTCTGTCAACCTGTCCATCACCATTGTAAATAAGAAAGGGCTCAGAGCTGATCCTTGATGTAATCCCACCTCCACCTTAAACGCATCCTTCACTCCCACTGCAAACCTCACCGCTGTCACACTACCCTCGTACATATCCCGTACCACTCTTACATACTTCTCTGACACTCCCGACTTCCTCATCCAATACCACAACCCCTGTCTAGGCATCCTGTCATATGCTTTCTCCAAGTCCACAAAGACACAATGCAACTCTCTTCTGACCTTCTCTGTACTTCTCTATCAACACTCTCAGAACAAAGAATCAATTAGAGGAGGTTAAAAAGGATTGGGAAGAGAGATTGGATAAGCAATTCACAAAGGAATAATAGGAGATGTGCATGTCTCCCAAATATGCAACAAAGTCTAGAAGATTTAGGATGTTTGCTTGAAAGTGTACATAGGTATTTCTACATCCCAAGTAGACTACAGAAAAATTTTCTTCCGGTAGACAGCAACTGTTGGAAGTGTGATGGGCAAGATAATTGGGAACATGATTTCTGGGAGTGTAATGATTTGGCAGATTGCAGACTTTTGTGTTGGAGATGCTGGGTGAGCAAATTGGGGTAACTAAGGAAATTATTTTTTTGAGCTATGATACAGAATCAGAATTGCCTTGACATAAGAATGCCTTTGCTGAGTCTAATTATGATGGCTTCCAAAAAAAAAGCAATTACCTGAAAATGGAAATCCAAGTTTAAACCAACTTTACTAGAATATAGTAACAGAGATAAAACGACTGGAATTAGGATATTTAGAAAAGGAAAGGAAGAAATTGCATAGGAAAAAAATGGGAAGTGTGGGATTAATACATGCAAAGGAGGAATGAGGTTTAAAAGAAGGCAGGAAATGAATGAGCTAATGACTGGATGCGTTATTATAAGTGATGTATAATGTTTGTAGCTACAGTTGTGTTGTCATGGTTTGTAATTTATAATGTTTGCAGTTGAGATTGCGTGCATATGGTTTATTTTCATTTATATGAATGTGAGATTGCCTGTGTCATACGTGATCATTTAATAAAGATGCTTCTTCTTTAAAAAAAAAAATAAATGTAATCTAGATGCACAAATAGAAAGTAAAATACAATCAGTAGTTAAAACAAAAATAAATAAATAAATGTATGTCTTACATTGGGGGGATGATGTGTGTAAAAAAAATACGACTCATCCTATATATATATATCCACATATATGTATATATATATATATATATATATATATATACACACACACAGAACTTAAAATGTTTTCAGGGCGGGACTTGATGCCTTTCTTTAAAAATACAGAATCAAGTCTGCAGTAGTCCAAAATGGAATGGGGAATAAAATTTGCAGAGAGATTTGTATAATTATGAGTGTGGGATGCCATTGCATTGTACGAAAACCAAATCCTGTGATGGAAAAAATCATTAGGATGTTGAATATTAAGAGCATAGCTTAGCAAATTCAGGCACTTTCTTCAACTCAGTATAGGAGCAGTTCATAGGCAAGTACTTGGCCAGTTGCCCTTGCGGGCCATTTTAAAACAAGCCATTTTTTTGTGCTCAAAGTAACCAATCCCATTTGGCTATAGACTAGCCTTACACATTCTGTGGTCAAAAATTATATATTGCCCACAACTAGAATAACTGGGATCATACCATAGACATTTTGAGGGGACCCATGCACGTGATGAAGCATTTTTAAGCTGTTTCTGTAAAACTAGTTATGTAGGGGGCAGTCCTGGGGTAAATTTTCTGTTTCCCATCCATAGATCTAAGTTGCGCTTGAATATGGACAGAGGTGAACTAAGTGGATGTGGAGTCTGTTCTAGAGCAGTTTCAGTTCCGTGTTTTCCAGCAAATTCAGTTTCTGAACAGCCCTTGGTTCAGCTTTAGTAGGGTAATCTAATAAATTGAAAGTGAAAGTCATCAGAAAGAATAAAAATTTTGAGGACTGATGTATGTTAAAGACAGTACTTTGTGTCTTCAGAATAAGAGCATTAAAAGAACAAATACTTTTCAAAGCTGATTCTGTTATCCACAGGGAGATTAGAGTATTAATGTGTTACACAGGCATATTTTGGCTTTCATCCTGTAATACCTTCTAACTTTCTAGTTTGAAAGCAAATACTGTAAAATGTGAGGTTGTTCAATCTCGCCGTTCATTCTTACATATGGGTTCGTAGCTGATCCATTGGCTCTGAGTCTGCCACTTTCACAAGCTCAAGATCTTAGAGTAGCTCGAGGCCAAGTCCCTATCCCATGATTCTCTCTGTCTCACCTCAGATCTAGTTTGCCACTGCAACAGATTGGATGTCGATAGAGAGCTCTGGCCAGTATTCTTGTTTATTATTATCTTATAGCAAAGATTTTGCCTTTTTCTCTAGCTAGAGTGCGTTTTTGGGCTAGTTAGCCTTAGTTTTAGTTCAGGCTTTATCCGTGCCTTTCCTGCTGATGAGATTTTCGTCCTTTTAAGAGCGGCTGCTCTTAGGCCCTTTGGCCGTGCTTTAGTTGTTATTGAACTGTGTGTTTCCCTATCCTTGGTAGTTTTTCTTAATTGATGCATTAAAAGTTAGCAAATTATTGTTAGTGTTAGAAATATTATAGCGTTATTTATATAGATTGCTAGTTCTATAGACACTGTAGAGTTTTGTGTGTGTGTGTGTGTGTGTGTGTGTGTGTGTGTGTGTGTGTGTGTGTGTGTGTGTGTGTGTGTGTGTGTGTGCTGTGTTACCCTTAGTGTGGTTTAAATAGTTTTTCTGGATTACTTTCTGATTGGTGCATAGTTTTGTTATTAATATGGCTGATCAGAGGGAAAAGCAAAAGTCAGGATTTAAAAAATGCCCCAAGTGCGGGCAGAAAATATCGATTACTGACTTGCATGTTAATTGTGTTTATTGTTTGGGGCCAGTCCATCTCCAGGATGATTGCTCCATTTGCCACTATTTTAGCAGCAGGGTGTTACTGGAGTGCAGGAGAAAATTGGTGGACAGAGGTTTGCTGAAACCAGAATTTTAGGAGTCCTTGGACAAGGCTGAGCAGGCTTCCAAGTCGTCAAAGTGGTCGAAGTCCTCTAAAGCTTCGGAGCCCAAGTCATTGGCTCTGAGCATTGCTGGTAAGGTGTGGTCACTGGCTCCGCAGTCTTTGGAGCCATGCTCTGAGCTAGTGTTTTGGAGCCATTCTCCGAAACCTTGAGGTCACCTATTCTGCAATCGGTGGCTTCTTCGGTACCTTCAGCTCATTCTTCGAGAACCCTCTCCAATGTGGATGTGGATCGAGTGGTGCAGAGGCTTCTCGAGAACCCAGCACTGGCCAAATTATTATCGGCTTGGACCCAACCGGTTTCGGAGCCGAAGACCATTGTACCTGCTGTGACTACTCCTCCTCTGAGCCGAGCTGGGCCTTCGGAGCCAGGGGAGGGGGAACTGATGATTTTGGATCCTTTGGAGCCGAGGCCTGTTCCATTGCTATCAGCTCCATCAACCCGGACTACTTCGGTGCCGTTTGAGGAGTCTGGGAGACGACACTCTCTGGTCGACTCCGGGGTGGGGGGAGAGTCGAACCGATTTCCTCTTGGAGCTTCGGCGAGGATGAGCTTGGCTCCTTCCTCTGGATCGGAGCCCACTGTTTTGGTGCCGGGGAGGTTGCCGTCTTCTTCGGAACCGGCGGCTTCGGGTCGGAGCAATGGAGCCTTTGATGCTATGAGGAGGGTTATGTCTTCCAAGACTCGCACGTCATCAGGGCACTCCTCCTCCTCCCTTAAAGTGACACTTTCTGCCTCTACATTGCAGGTCCCTGTAAAGCGTCAAGAACCAGAGCCTCAGATAACCCCATTGGGTGACCCATGTTCTACTGAGACCTCACCAGAAGCCCCCACTGATGAGGTTCCCAGGAAGAAACTTTGCAAGAAGAGGCATTTAGACTCCCCGCAGGAGTCTCTCTTACATCAGACGCCAATTTAGAGGAGTCAGAAGGGTCCCCATGGTCCCCCTCGGAGGATATCTCCTTTGCTGATTATCCTTGAAGTCCTTAAGCAGAGGGGTGACTGGCAGTTCGTTAGCCCTACTGAGGATGAGTTGGTGCTCCTGAAGGCCTTTGGGTCTCAACCTTCCACATCCTGGGTGACCGACTCCCCCCTTCGATGAACTAATGGAATTGATTACTCGAAGGGCGTTTGAGTCTCCTAATACTATGGAACCTGTCCCTCGGAGGCCCATCAAATTTATTACATCCCCCCCAAGATAAAATGTTCCTCACCAAGGGAGTGCCGGTTGATGCTATGGTGGTGGTGGCTGTCACCAAGAAAGAGATGTCTGAAACCTCTTCTACTGTCCATCCTCCTAATAGAGATTCCAGGACCATGGACAGGTATGGCAAACGCATCTTTAGTTCTGCAACTTTTGCTATGCGATTGCTCAACTACTTGACTCATTTTGCCCATCAAAAAAAACACACTAGTAACCGTACACAACTTATAAAACAAAAGAAACTTTTCACCAAAAACGAAAATAGCAGCCCAAACTGGATTTTAAATGTCTTTACTTCAATTCCAGTACCTCGGCCTTCGCCTTCTAATGGAATAACTTATAATGTGAAAAACCAGTTTATATACATCATCCATCATGCAAATAATTAACAACAATTAAACAATTAACCATTTTTTTCACCTATTCAAAAATTTAAAGTCATATCAAACTCCACTTTAACATTACATTCACAGTTTATGACAATTAATAACCAATACCTTGATGCACATCATTAACAAACTGCCCATCTTACTACATTTCTAAATTCATTCCTTTTGGGTGAAAAAACTATTCAGTATCTAGATGTGGAATTTTATGTGGGGTCAGATGGGAAGATACAGCATAAACCCTATCATAAAATTACTGCAGGCGGACCATTTATGTGGGGTCAGATGGGAAGATACAGCATAAACCCTATCATAAAATTACTGCAGGCGGACCATCCAGAAGGCGAAGGCCGAGGTACCAGAATTGAAGTAAAGACATTTAAAATCCAGTTTGGGCTGCTATTTTCATTTTTGGTGAAAAGTTTCTTTCATTTTGCCCATCTTCAAAGAGATCTCCTAAAAGAGCTTGGAGATACTCTGCAGGGTAGTACAGATGGAGGTGCCTCTGAGAAGGTGACAGCCCAGCTTAATACCCTTAATTCCATAGTTAACTCGTTTATGAGGCTCATTTCTTATGCAGCCGATGGTTCGAGTTGGGCAGCGGGTTCAGCAATAGCTCTTCGGAGACATTCGTGGATGCGCTTATGCTCCTTTGCAGAAGCCTTCAAGTCTTCTTTCGTTAATACCCCATTCGATGGCTCGTCCCTTTTCAGGCCCAAAGTCAAGGAGATCCTCACTAGGTGTGAGCAAGATGGAAAGACTCAATCTGCCGTAGGATTCCGTTTTTCCACCCCTACTAGACCGTACCCCAAATGGCAAAAAGGTGGAAAAATGGTGTTCCCGAAGTCCCAAGCAGCTTTCCAGAACACACGTAGTGAACCCCGGTCCAGGGGCAGAGGATGGGGTAATAATGGAAGAAGCTGCCCCGGCAGCAGAGGGGGTCCTCAAAACCAGGGCAACAGGGATCAGTTCTTTGGCAGGCTCTACCAGCGCTCCTGAAAGGAGGCCCGACTGTCCTACTCTGGATGCAGTTGTGGGTCGCTTGTCTTTGTATCCAGATGCCTGGCTAGGAATTACAAAAGATTCATGGGTACAAAGCATTGTTACCAGAGGTTACATCATCCTGTTCTCAGAACCCCCCCACCTGTTCGAAGGAAAATCCCAGACATTCCACCCAGTCTTTGGGATCAAGCAGCCATAGAAATCTAGAGGCTGCAGGAAAAGAGTCATCCAGCCAGTCCCAGCAAACCAGATAGGATCCGGAACTTACTCCAGATTCTTTATAGTTACAAAGAAAACAGGGGACTGGAGGCCCATCTTGGACCTCAGCAGAATCCACATCTTCATAAAGAAGGAGAAGTTCCGGATGGTCACGCTTCAATCGATCCTTCCATTCATAGGAACGGGCGATTGGATGTGCTCAATAGATCTCAAGGATGCGTGCTATCATATCAAAATGGCCAGACCATCCAGAGATCACTTGTGTTTCTGGCTGGGAGCCAGTCACTACCAATTCCAAGCACTGCCCTTTGGTCTCACAACAGCCCCCAGAGTGTTTACCAAATGCATGGCAGTGGTTACGGCTCACCTGAGGCGTCTAGGATTCCGAGTGTTTACATATCCGGACGACTGGCTCCTAACCGCCACCTCCAGGCATCAACTAATTCTATCCAGGGATCACACTCTCAATCTATGCCCTCAGTTAGGAATAAATATCAATTTCGACAACGCAGACCTATCTCCTTTATCGGTTCAGACTTGGACACCACCACTGCCATGGTAAAATTGCCACTGGACAGAATAGCCACTCTTCGAAACCAGGTATTGGACATTCTAATGAGAAAAAAAGTACCAGCCTCTCAAGTGTTGAAACTACTAGGTACCATGGCAGCTACGCTCATAGAAGTTCCTCTGGGGCGTGTGCACATGAGAATACTTCAGTGGTTGCTCTTCACCCAGTGGTCTTACCAACAACTTCCGATGTCATTCTTGAAATGATTACAGATTCCTGCAGAAAGGATCTTCTTTGGTGGTTGACCAGCCACCAGGTAACAGTAGGTAGCCCATTTGTTTTTCCCCCGCCGTCGGCCACGGTGACCATGGACGCTTTTCTGATAGGGTGGAGGGGGCTATTTCAGGTAAGAACAGCCCAAGGCACCTGGTCAGAAACAGAGTCACAGTTGTGCATCAATGTCCTGGAGTTGAGATCGGTGCTTTTGGCGTTGCAGCACTTCCATGACTCTCTACCTCTGGGGATGATTGCGATCCAGACCAACAACATGTCTGTGGTCTGGTATATCAACAAACAGGGGGGATCCAAGTCCTATGCCTTATGTCGACAGGCCTTGAGAATTTGGCAGTGGGTGGTATCCACCGGGCACTTTCTGATAGCAACGCACATCCCGGGGAAATCCAACGTGATCGCGGACAAACTGAGCAGAGCCATTCTGTTGCCGCACGAGTGGTCCCTCAAAGACTAGGTTGTGGAGATGATTTTCTGCAGATGGGGCCAGCCTTGCTGCAACCTGTTTGCATCCCCTATGAATGCCAAATGCAGAAGCTACTTTGCCCTGAATCCCTCACCAGGAGACAGCCCAAGGGACTCGCTCGTACACGATTGGTCCCCGGGACTCCTATATGCCTTTCCACCAACTCCCCTGATTCCAAAATTCTTACAGAAAGCCAAAGCTGTGGGAAGGACTGTAATCTTAATAGCCCCGTTTTGGCCTTGGCAGATTTGGTTTCCCTTCCTTCGACTCTATCAACTGGAGGAACCTTGGATTCTAGACCAAGTTCCAGATCTACTGACACATTCGTCAGGGGCCCTTCATCCCTCTCTTCATTCCCACAGACTGACAGCTTGGCTGCTCCGATTCCTAACCTAGCCAGGTCACACGACTTTTCCTCTGAGGTAGAGCATATTCTTGTATCTTCACATAAAGCTTCCACTAGAAAGTTGTATGCCAGCAAATGGAAGCGATTTACCTTTAGGGCCTCCAAGAATAATATTGACCCTTACGTTGCCCCAATTGCTAGTGTTCTGGAATTTCTATATAAGCTTTTTCATGAAGGTGCTGCAGCTCCCACTATAAGAATTCAACTGACTGCAATTTCGAATTCCCACCTTGGATCTGAAGGTTCTAACTTAATGTCTCACAGACTATGTATGGCCTTCTTAAAGGGTACCATTTATCTTAGACCACCTGTTAGGCAACCTTTTACTCCCTGGAGTCTGAATTTTGTGCTGTCACGGATTATTCTCCCTCCCTTTGAGCCTGCATCGTCCTGCCATTTAAAATTTCTCTCTTGGAAAACAATTTTCTTGGTAGCCATTACCTCAGCACGTAGAGTGTCCGAGCTTCAGGACCAGGGTTGCCAGATTTCCAGCCCCCTAGGTAGGGACAAAAAAAAAAGAGAAGGTCTCTCACGACAAGTGAAGACCAAAAAAAAAAAAAAAAAAAAAGAGGTCTTTAATGCGGAACACAGTTCCACATTAAAGAACTGAGCTCACTCAGTAGCTCTGCACTAAACACGGAGCTTCTCATGTTTAATGCATTGCAGTTCCGCATTCAACACAAGTAGCTCCGTGTTTAGCGATTTTTGATTGGCTCAGATATCGGCATATGGGCCAATCAAAAGTAAACACGGAGCTTCTCGTGTTTAATGCGGAACACAAGAAGCTCCGTGTTTAGCAATTTTTGATTGGCCCGTATGCCAGGTATACGGGACAATCAAAAAACAAATAAAGCGGAGGCTGGCCGGGATTTAAACTGGCAGGGCGGGACTCGGGATCAGGCTGCTGATCTCGGGACAGTCCCGCCCAAATAGGGACTTTGGCAACCCTGTTCAGGACCTATTCTTTCAAACCCTCATATTTGGCATTTCATCCCAACAGAATGTCACTGAGGACTAATCCTTCCTTCCTTCCTTCCTTCCAAAGGTGTGTTCCGAGACTAAACTGAATCAAAGTATTGTACTCCCAACTTTCTTTAGTAACCATTCTAACAAGTTGGAGTATATGTTGCATAAGCTTGATGTTCACAGGCAGTTAAGATTCTATTTGGACAGAACAAAGGAATTTAGAAAATCAGAACAACTCTTTGTTTCTCATGCTGAAACTAAGAAAGGGCTACCAGTATCCAAAGTTCCTCTTTCCAAATGGTTAACTGACTGCATAAAATTCACATATTCTTCAGTGAACTAACCATTAGAACATGGCGTGCAAGCACATTCCACTAGGGCTGTTTCTACTTCTTCAGGTTATGCGGCTTGATTGCCTTTGGACACTATATGTGCAGCTGCCACTTGGTCTAAGCCACATACCTTTGTAGACAGGGCCTCTAGGGACAGGGCTTCCTTTGGTTCCACTGTCCTCAGGAATATACTCCCGTGAGCCACCCAGGATTAGGGTGCTTGGGACGCTACCCATATGTAAGAATGAACGGCGAGATTGAACAACTTCACATAAAGAAGTTATGTGCTGACCATAACATTCCATGGGAGTTGTTCATCTCGCCTTCATTCTTACATTCCCACCCACCTTCCCCCTCCAGGTTCTCGAAGAAAGAGTAAGACTTGTGGTCTGGTGGGTCTTGTTATACAACTTCTTACTCCGGCTGGAGTACCTGTTATGTGTTATATATGTTACATGCTGGGATCATGAGATAGGGACTTGGCCTCAAGCTACTCTTAAGATCTTGAGCTTGTGAAAGCGGCCGACTCGGAGCCGGTGGATCGGCTCCGAACCCATGTATAAGAATGAAGGCGAGATGAACAACTCACATAGAACGTTATGGTAAGTACACAACTTCTTTTTTGTCATGTTTTTGAACAAACAAATTAATTGGTTTATACTCTAGATTTGTGACTTGTTTACTTATCTCATCTGTCTGTATTCAGACTTGAATATTTTAATTTTAGAAGGAAGTTGCCTTTATTACTCTCTGTTAATACAGTAAATAGTTTAATGCTGGTTGTAAAGTGTTAAAGAATATTCTTATGACCTGTCTGTTGTAGATGACAGCTTTGTAATTTTTGAATTATTTGAGAATGAGGAACAAGGTAATTATACAGACTGGATAAAAAATGGGCGAACTGCCATAGGAAAGCAAATAAAATGTATGGTAAAACTTTATTCCAACAAGCAGTCGAATTCTCAGGTACCAGACAAGTGCTTTCAGCTTAAAGCCTTCTTCAGATCCAAAGTTGCTTGTCCGGTACCTGAGAATTCGATTGCTTGTTGGAATAAAGTTTTACCATACGTTTTATTTTCTTTCTTATGGTGGTTCGCCCATTTTTTATCCAGTTTGTTTCGTATGTTTTGGGCTTCCTTTAGTGGTGTCTACCTGATTTTTCTGAACAAGGTAATTATGTTAAAATGTGGAAATACTGGTATTCCTTATTTTACGTATAACAGAGTTATTTTTTAATGAAAACAAACAGCATAACATGACTTTACAGGATGGAAGGCTTTAAAATGATTGTGAAGTAGTAGTTGTAATTGTAGTAGGAAACCAGCAGACAAAGGAGCTAGTATTTTGATAATGAGTCAAGCTCATTATATTAAAGTGTGTTATACAGTTTATACTGGGGTCTCGAACTGAAAAGACCATGAGGGCTGAATGAGATAGAAAGGATGATTAACAACCACATTTCCACCTGTATTGTAAAGGTGCCATCCTTTATTAAATAAATGATTTTTTGATGAAATTGCATTGAAATGGTATACATCTTTGATTGTAATTGATTTACCTAAGATGTTATGAGTTTGTATACCAGCAGTAAAATATATGGATTTCAAGCTTTAAGTATTTACATAGGCTATAATTTCTTTGATAGAATTAACAGCTTTCTGTTTAACTTATGTTTTTAACTTTTTGCTCAAGTTGTATATGCTCAGATTAAGTGTACAGTCATGGGTACCCCTTGTCCCCAAAATGCAGATTTCTTAAGTGTGTAAGGATGCTCGATATTTATTAAAACATTATTTTTTTATTATCTTGTTAACTGTTTCCTCTTATTTATATATGAGGGCACCAACCTAACCAGTGTCTTCTGCTACTATTATCTGTTCTACTTTTTTTCTTCCTTTTAAATACCACTCCCTAGTCACAAGATGTTTTCTGCCTAGTTACACTGTTTAGTTCATGGCTGTTTTTTTTTTTTCAAAAAGTTTACTGCCATACTGTTTGCAGTTATTTACCTCTATGAATGTACTGTATTAATTTTTTCCTTTCTGTGAATGCTTGTTTTCACTTGGGCTGTACCTGCAAATGATCATCTAAAATCAGTGTTTTACCCTGGCAATCGTATATGAACCCACAACTTGGCTTTCATTTTGTAAGCAGTAACATCCATGTTCAAGAATTTGGAAAAATTAAGTGTAAAACATTTTTTCTTTTTTGTTGTTGTTTGTTATTGCTTTATGTGAAACTGCAAAAATATATCAAAGAAGTGGCAGCTGGTCTTTACTAATACATGAGAAAACAAAACCTGAGCAAGTGATTTGAAATTAACATACCATAATTATAAACAAATGTGTTGCCATCATCTCTGAATTACATCTCTCTATCTGTGAATAAAATCATTTTACACAACCTTTCCAATTTTATGATGAGTAAAAACATGCTCTAGATAAATTTACATTACAACATTTTCCAAATTAGCAGTATTTATTTTAGCTAAGCCTGATAGCATAATCTTATCCGTGCCTAAAAATAAGAGTAGTTATTTTGGTTTAAATAGTTTCATTAAGAATTTGATTTGGATGATATATATGTTAGCATAATTTGTATAGTTGAGATTTAAGTGAAGTAGCACTTGACTTATTTAGTAAGATAAATTTTATGTAATTTAGTAACGTTGGATAAAGCTTTACTTCTGTTTTTAACCGTCTTTTTCATCTTTGAGGATATAAACTGCCTAATCGTCTATACTAATTAATCCTTTTTGGAATGCAACCAGTAGTTCTGAACAGTATTGCCAGTTGATAATTGTTCCCTGTAAATATTTAAACCAGTATGATAAACCATTAAACTGCATTTCTGTTATGATAGTGCATTCAATGTATCCTCCTGTAAAGGAGAAAAGAATTGAATTAACATTCATATCTAAAATATTGGGTATTTAGAACATTTTAAGTTATTTCAGTATAATATTTATAGTTTTAGGAACATACATGTAGTTTTAGTATATAATTATTGAACGTCCACAACATTTTATTTATAAGGTTTAAATTTTGATTTAATATTTTAAATGTTTCAGTGTTACATGAAGCTCTATGAATTATTTTCCATTTTATGGTACAACTCTGTCCAACCAGTGAACTATCATTTCATTTTTTTACTCTTACATGTCATAGCAAAAGATTCTATATTCATAAAACCTGTTTGTCCAATCTGTGATGGCCTAATGCTGTGTTGAAATGCAGTTTGTTTTTTGCTTGAATACCAAAGGAAGAGTAAACATATAAGTCTTTAGTATGAGTTTTAACTGCGGTGGTGGTGCTGCGGTAGCGTTGTCGCCTCACAGGTAGACTTTGCCCGTTCGATTCTCATTTAGAGCGTCTACTGTGTGACGACATGCGTGAATGGGTGTTCCTTCGTTGAAGGTTGTGAGTTAGGCCCGGCAAGCCAGCACGTAAAACTCTACTGCCAATCATTAGCGGACCGGAGTTCCGCTGTGGCGACCCCTAACCGGGAAAAGCCGAAAGACACACACACACACAGTATGAGTTTTATCCGGCATTTGATATGTCATTTTGGTTCTGTATAATACTTTTGGCAGTAGTATTGTTTTTATCAAATTACAATGTCAATAAACTATTCCAGTATGAGATTACATCTATTAAGTCTTTAATAATTCTTCATAGTTAATGAGTGATGTCATCTAAGTGTTTTAATCCTAATTATATTTGTACAAGTCTACTGCAGATTATGCTGCCTCATAATTTATTAGTATGGTATTTGTTTGTCATTTTATCTTAGAGATTCATTCAATGCTTTTTGATGCATGGTATATATCCATTATGGATGAGTTAATAAAGTGGATAAAATCTTCTGCATACAGTGGAATGTTTAAGTTACATACACTCTCCACTTTGAATTCTTCATTATTACATCTTTTTTTTGTTTAGTTGTGTATGTTAATAGTGCCATAAGTGAAGTAAATGAGAGATGAAAGGTGGCAATCTTGTTTAGTTCCTTTTGTTATTGTTTGGGAGACTCGTTTTGTGTACCCCAATGAACTGTTAATCTTCTATAAGATTCTGGAAAATTGAAAACCTTTACGGCCTTATATGCACTGCCAATTTAGTCAATCAAGTAGTCTTTTTGATAACTGAAACTAGGTAGCTTGAAATGGGAGGCAGGAAGTTGTACTTAATGTATACGGCTGTATGCATCTTTGGGACCCATGGTCACTTGCCTAGTATTGTTCCTATATTCCTGTATTTCTAACTTGTGTTACATTTCTAATAATGAACCCATTTTGATTCTTGTCTGTTAAGTTTGGCAGCATTGGTTTAATATGTTGGATATGATTAACACAAGTATTTTATAATCTGCATTTAGTAAATAAATTGGCCTATACGATGCACATAAAATTGGGTTCTTATTCTGTTTCCGTAAGGAAGCTGTTAAAATATGTTTTTAGGAAGGGAGAATACTGATCTCATTTTGAATTTCAATAAAAACATTAGTAACAAAGTAACATTTTTGGAACTACTTCATATGTCTCAGCAACTACTCTCTTATTAGGGCTGTTGTTTTCACTCTCCAGCCCTGTATGGGAGCACCAGTCTTCCACGCCAGTGTGCTCAGTCTATTTTAGGTTAGTTTTAGGTTTTGTGTGATTCCTGATATTTTTCTATTTGTTTTTTTATTCAGAAAAGATCATCAGTAAGCTTTCTTCTAAATCTTCCTTGTCTGCTTTATGTTTTGATAACACTTTGTGAATACCACTAAGATATCCACCTATATCCATAACATTTTTATTTCTTCTTGGAATTCTAATAGATTTTATTTTATTTCATTTTACTAGAATAAAAGACTTAGTTGCTAGTATATGAAAGCCCTTTGAAGTTTTCACATAACTATAGTTTGACCTTTTCTCTGTAGCTGATGCAAAACTGACAGTTAAGGCCTTAAAAAATATCAAAGTCTAGAAAAAAAATGTTTCTCCTTTTTGAACTGTTAACTTAGCAACATTTAAATTTCCTTTTTCTTTTGTTTCCATGTCCCAACTAGCTACCAGCTGCCCATCTGCTCCATTCTGATATACTGCCTGATCCAGGAGAGGGGGACAGGGGTAAGCTGCTCTCAGTTGTGCAGCCCTCTCCACCCGGCTGAGGCTGTTGTTAGCAGTCAGGATGATTCCATAGGGAGAATCTAGCAGCTGGCAACAGCCCTTTCTTTTCTTTTCAAGCCTTACCCTTTTCATTGCTCCCATCCCATATGGGCACATCCATATTTCATGTCAGATCTGTCAGTCTCCCATTCTGCTAATTAGACTCTTGGTTTCCTGAGCAGTAATTGGGGATTCATTTGTCTGCTCCACTAAAACTTGCATTTAAATCCTCTTGAGCACTAACCAAATCATTGTACCTTTCCTTTAGTGTTTTTCATCAGTACCCAGTAATTCTACCATATAAATATGATTTTAATAGAAACTCAGAACATGGTTATGTGCACTTATTTATTTTATTTTATTTTACATTTGTATACCAGAATTGTCTGACTGAGCTGAGTAGCCCTTTTTCAGCAGAGGCCCAGGGAGAAAAGCTCCACAATATCACATTAAGTTTTAAAATGAAAGACAGTTGATTAAAATAGGTTATACAGAGAATAATCAACACAGAGACAGAGAAATACAGTTTTCAGAATCTCACTATAGAAGATAGTCAGCATAAGTCAAACAGTCATATATCACAGATGTTCTTCGTGTTTCACTGTTGCAGTCATTACAATTGGGTTATCCTGCTGGCAGGCTACCCTCAGTCGGCCCAAATTCCAAAGTCTAGGTCCGGCGTCAGTTGCTGTCACGTGTTCCCTGACGTCAGTGCGCCAGGGGTATAAAAGATGCAGCTGACGCCATTTTCCTCCGTCTTTCTTGCCGCGCGGTGCCCGAAGCAAAAGCAGTTCGCAAGTGCCAGTCGGCCGACTCCTGAGATTTTCAAATTCGAATTTCAGATCCGAAGTCTTCATTAAAGCTAAGTACCCCGTTGGGGAAACTTTTTTTTCTTGCTCCAGACCGATGTCAGAAAAAGTTAATAATTGTATTTCTTGTGGGAAGCAAATACCTCATAAGGACTTTCATTCTTACTGTATTCCTTGCCTAGGCCCTGACCACAACATTGCTAGTTGTCGGTTTTGTGCTAGATTTAACCAACGCACTATTAAGCATCGGTATGATTTTGCATTCCATTACTTTGGCAGAAGATTTAATTATATATTGGCGTCGGAGCAGTCGACTACTGGAGTTTATAAAAATCGCAAAGAAAAAGAAAAGGACAGGCATCCGAGATCCAAAACCGACGACGAGGCTTCCGCTAGGCCTGTCGCCGGTTCTCAGTGAGGCGCTTTCGCAGCTCCTGACGCCCGCTACCTCAGAGCCACAGGCCACTTCTGACTCCCACGTGGAGCCGACTAGGCCACTGGAAACTCAAGGTATTGGACTCTCGGAAACTATTCCCTCAGATGGGTCTGGAGCCACTGAGCAGGCATCGGCTTCTGAGGGTGTTTTCAGGCCTACACAGTTATATGTGAAACCTACTTCAGCTTCAAAGGCAAAGACTAAAGCAGCTCTAAAGACAAAGAAACAAGTACAGCATTCTCCTGGACAGGCCACCATGCCTAAAAACAGATGCTTAAAATGTCCTGAAGACCTAATTACTTTGATTAGGGGTTCCCACCCCCCTCCTGATAAGAGGCCTAGGCAAGAGATAGAATATGAATCTTCAGACCAGGTTTCCATTTCCTCTGATTCCTCCTCTGAACAGGAATATTCTATTCCTCCCTATGAGGATTCTGATGCTGAAGAATCTATCCCTTCAGCCTCTCCTCCTGAGGATCGTTCTTTTGGGGAGACACTGCATACTATGAGGGAGCATTTCCACTGGGAGAGCCAAGATTACTCAGAATCCAAGAAAAGGCTCAGAAACTTCCTTTTATTGCCTCAACACAGGCCCCTTGCTATCCCACCTGTTTTAGACATTGTAGATGATGTATTTTCAGAGTCCAGTCTGTCTCTAGACTCTTTACCACCAGCCCGTTAAGCCAGACAGATACTACAGGGTTCCTGACTCATAAATTTCTTTATAAAAACCCTGCTGCTGACCCAGAAACTATCTCTCAGGGTCCCAAAGGGGTCAAGGCTTCCACTGCAAACAACCCTATCCCCTCTGATAGGGATTCTAGGGCCCTGGACAGATGGGGTAAAAAGATTTATACTTCTGCTGCCTTGGCTGTAAGAGCTTTAAATTGCCAATTTCATATGCTTAAATATCAGCAATATCTTATGTCACTGCTTAAACAGAAAATGTTGACAAATTCAGAATGTGCAGAAAACAAAGAAATGCAGGATTTATTGCATGCAGCTGAACAAGTGGGGAAACATACTTTGCAATGCGGTTTTGATTCTCTGGAGGCCTCCTGCAGGGCCGCTGTTACAGGCTCTGTCATTAGGAGGCATGCTTGGTTAAAGGAACAGAAACTGCCTGATCATGTTAAAGCAAAACTATTAGATGCTCCATTACAGCATGATACTTTGGTGTTAAAGCAGAAGAGGTGTTGAAGAAAATGGAGGACAAAGCTAAATCTATGCAAACAGTCAAGGATTTCTTGCAGGTACAGCCTCCCAGATTTAGTAGAAACTGGCCTACAAAGAATTGGTCCTTTCCAGTGTCAGACAGGCCACAAAGGGGCAGATACAGATGCCCTAGAGGCAGATCCCAGCCCCAAGGTTCGTACAGGTCTAAACAATGGGGTTCTCCTCCCTCCAAAACTGGAGAAGACAAATCGCAGCCATACAGAAACAGTCCCAATGACTTCCTCCCTGCCTGCGCCAAGCACTTATCTTCTGGTATCACCTTTAGGGGGACAACTAGCACTTTTTTCTCAAAATTGGCATATAATAACCCAGGACAAATGGGTCTTAAACATAGTGTCACAAGGCTACAAGTTTCACTTCCATACCCTGCCAAGGGCAAACGGTTGGCCAGACCTGCCAAGACATCAGTGGGCAGAGGCACAAAAGCAAGTCTCATCCCTCATGGACATGAGGGCCATTCAGCAAGTACCAGAGCAAGAGCAGGGACAAGGATTCTACTACAGACTGTTCTTAGTACCCAGAAAGGACAAAGCCTGGAGACCAATACTGGACCTATCTATTCTAAACACATATCTGGATATTCCAAAATTCAAAATGTTGACTCTACAGCAGCTTCTGCCCATGTTGGGCAGGAAGGTTTGGCTTGTGACTTTAGATTTAAAAGATGCATACCTGCATGTCCCAATCAGACAAACATGCAGAAGATACCTCAGATTCAAAGCTGGCTCAATGCACTACCAATTCTCTGCACTGCCCTTTGGCTTATCTACTGCACCCAGGGTCTTCACAAAGTGCCTGGCACCAGTAATTGCATACTGCAGACAAAGAGGAATACAAATATATCCTTACTTGAACGACTGCCTCATTCAAGCAGAGAACAAGGACATTCTAGTACAGCATCTGGCGTTTGTAAAGAGATTACTACCATGCCTAGGGTACACAGTCAATGAACAAAAATCAAAACTAGTACCCTCTCAAGATATAATATTCCTGGGTGCAAGCTTAAATACAACTGCCCAGATGGCTTATCTCATGCCAGACAAACAAAGGCAACTGACTACCTATTTCAAACTGTTGGCAACAAAGGCCCAGTTATCTGCAAGAAAAATTCTGCAGGCTTTGGGCTTCATGGCATCCTGCATTCTACTAATTCCATATGCAAGACTGCATATGAGGAAACTTCAGTGGTACCTAAAAAGTGTTTGGACTCTTGCCACAGCCTGTAAACAACAGTTATTCTCATACCCTGCCTGCAACAGGAGTTTCGATGGTGGGCGAAGGCCTGTTACCAGAACAAGGGACAGCCATTCACTCAACTCCCAGCCACACAGACATTAACAACGGATGCTTCGGATTATGCCTGGGGAGCCCACATGGCAGGAAGATGTATTCAAGGCACATGGTCCGCAAACCAAATGCATCTACATATCAATCAAAAAGAGATGCTAGCTGTTCAAAATGCCCTGACAGCCTACAAGGACCTACTACATCCGGGACAACTACTGATAAAGACAGACAATACCACGGTCATGTGGTATATAAACAAGCAGGGAGGCACTCATTCTTACCCCCTTTGCAGACTAGCCATGGCTTTGTGGGACACAGCATTGACTTACCAAGTTCATCTGCAGGCACAATTCCTGCCAGGAAAGATAAATACTCTGGCAGACGAACTAAGCAGAAACCTCATGGATCCCCACGAGTGGAAATTGGATCCACAAGTCTTCAGCATGGTAACAAGGAAATGGGGATGCCTGAACATAGATCTATTTGCCTCACCTCACAACTGCCAACTAAAGAGATTCTGCACAAGGACTTTTCACAGACAAGCATGGAAAGTGGATGCCCTATCTTTCAGCTGGAAAAACTTAACAGTATATGCCTTTCCTCCTCTGCCTGTCCTCCCCAAGGTACTCCTAAAGGTCAGACAGGAGAAGACAAAAATGATACTGATTGCCCCAGACTGGCCACGCCAGTACTGGTATCCAATCCTAAGGAACTTGTCTCGATGCCCAGCCTGGACCTTACCTCAAGTGCCTCATCTACTGTCCCAACAGAACAATCAGATCCTGTACAGCCAACTCAAGACCTTAAATCTGGCAGCATGGCGGATAATGTAGTCATACAAAACACACCTCTCACTAAAGCGGTGATGGATGTCATTTTGGAAGCCAGGAGGCCTAGTACAAGAAAATCCTATGCTGGAAAATGGAAGAGATTCTGTGCTTGGAACCAGGCACAAGCAATTGTCACAGCTGTTCCAAATATTCCTCAGATTTTGCAATACTTGACTGAGATGCTGCACAAAGGCTTATCCTTTTCATCTATAAAAATTCATGCCTCTGCCATTTCGGCTCATTACAATACAGAGCCACCAATCTTTTCTCATCCTTTATTAAGGCAGTACCTCAGAGGGGCCAAAAATTTAAGGCCTCCAAGGAGATCACCAATACCTGCATGGGACCTCAATTATGTCTTGGAGAAACTCACCCTGCCTCCTTTGGAGCCAGCCGCTGCAGCTGATATAAAGTTTTTATCTTGGAAAACAGCTCTGCTCCTTGCAATAACTTCTGCAAGACGAGTCTCAGAGCTACAGGCACTCATGCCTGTGAAACCTTTCATAATTTTTTATCCAGGCAGGGTTTCTCTGAGGACAAACCCGACATTTATGCCTAAGGTAGTGTCCAGTGTGGCCCTTAACCAAACTATTCATCTGTCTACCTTTTATCCAAACCCACAGAATAAGGGGGAGAGAATTTGGCATTCTTTGGACATACACAGACAGCTATGCTTCTATTTGAACAGAACCAAAGCTTTCAGAAAGACAGAGCAACTACTAGTGGCATATGCTGCAGGATCACAAGGAAAGGCTATCTCAAAGCAGACTATTTCAAAGTGAATAGGCCACTGCATTTGTTTTTGCTATTCACAACATGGCAAGCCAGTATCTAAGGGCATTAGGCCACATTCAACCAGAGCAGTAGCCACTTCAGCAGCCTTAGTCAGGGGAGTACCAACCAAAGACATTTTAGAGGCTGCTACCTGGAGTTCAGTGCACACCTTCACAAAGCACTATTGTTTACCACTCTACTCTAAATCCAGGGCAGGCTTTGCCACTGCAGTTCTGCAGGGCCTTATAGCTGCTCCTAATGCTATTTAGCTCCAGCCTCCCAACCTTAGCTTTGGGATTCAACCCAATTGTAATGACTGCAACAGTGAAACACGAAGAACATAGTACAGTTGTGTACACTTACCATACATAATACAGTTGTGTACACTTACCATAAATGTAGATGTTCGAGTGTATTCACTGTTGCAGCCCAGGTTACCCACCCGCCATCCCCCATTTCTTTGCTGGAACTTAGCTGTACTTCTCTATTTTATACAACCTATGTGGTGTATTTGCTTGTAGACGAAGACAAAATGTATACTTTGGTGCATGCATGTTTTATTGACATATTTTTAGCGTACCCTTTTGGGGGCACCTGCCATCTGGGGCAAGAAAAACTGAGGAAAATGGCGTCGGCTGCATCTTTTATACCCCTGGCGCACTGACATCAGGGAACAGGCGACAGCAACCGATGCCGGACCTAGACTTTGGAATTCGGGCCGACTGAGGGTAGCCTGCCAGCAGGATAACCCAATTGTAATGACTGCAACAGTGAATACACTCGAACATCTACATTTATGGTAAGTGTACACAACTGTACTTTTCTTTTACGTCTGTTAGTGTTCAGCATTATTACTGATTAGGAAGTAATTTACACTTTTGTGTTGACTGGGTCCTTATTCTTTGAATTTCCCCTTATATGAGAATATTCTATTTATTGTTGTTACTTTCAATCGGACTATCAGTTGTGTAAGAGCATTATCATCAGGCAAAAGACATGCATTTACTAACATGCATTTATTGACGGAATTAATCTTTGTACTCCGGTATTTAGAAATATATATTCAAATCACTGAAAATAAATACTTGGAGGATAACTTCAGACAGTATATGTTTGAATCCTGGAGACATGAGAATAGTCAGTTAAAACAAGTAGTCTGCTTTAGAAATTCATTTAAATCCTTTAAATTCAACATTACCCAGTTATTTAGAGCCTCAGCAGAAGCTGATAGCCTGAGATCTGTGTTCACAATGAAATAAGACTTTTCTAGAATATAATTAAAATCACCCCAGAATCAGTGTACCTTAAAGTATCTTGTATTTTTTCACAAGTTTAGATCAGAGTTCTAGTATTCAGTATATATTAGCAAGGGTTAAGGGTCTGGTTTGATATTCCATAGTTGCCATTGCAAACATTCTCTTGGTATATGATTGTATGAAAATATGACCTATTTTTATTTCTCCTTAATATTACCGTCCCCCTCATTTTCTACTTAAAAGATGAATTTGCTGTAGTTATTATAATCTTTGAAACTATATGTTTATCTTTTTCTAATAAAAGTTTTTTTGCAGAAGTACAATATCTTCATTATTAACATCATGGTGATATAGTTCATTCACTTTTCTCTTGAGAGACATTTACAGTAATTATGTAATCTTTGAATCCAAATTTATGTATACCTTTTGTTTAATAAGTTTCTTGTTAAAGTACGGTTATTGGCATGATTAACTCTGATGTTTAAACTTCCCTTTGTATAACCACTATTCAGAACCGTTATTTATAAATACAGAAGTGATGGTGTTTACACTTCTATTTCATGTCTCTCTGTTTCATTGTAATACTCTGTGGTCAGTGCAATTCATGTAAGAAATTTCATCTTGCGCTCATTTTTCATTGGGAAATATAATTGAATATTTTTAATGATACATCAGAAGTTGCACCATTAAGTTGTCATATTAAAGATTAAATAGAATTGTTCTCTAAAACTGTTATGGAAGTTATGAGTTGCTCTTTGGGTTAAGAAAATCTAATCAAACTACTTATTAGCTTACTTAACCTAGCTATTTAGCTGCACAGTAAAACAGCTATTTCCAGATACTTTTGCTAAGAATGAACAATGTATCAGTGCAATGTAAAAGATAAGTATCGTATATCTTGAAAATAAAGTAATATTTTAAGTTAAAGGTTAATAGGTATGATTACAGAACTGTTAAGGAAAAAAGAGAACAGGACTAGGAAGAAGCAAAATTAGTTTAATGAAATCTGTCACTGGTATTTGTTCTCATATTGTTTTGTGATCACATTTGTCCATTGTAGTATGTTTCATATGTCATAATATAGTACATTAACTATGAAATAAGGGCAGATAAATATTTACCAACGTAATCCTTTCCTATATATATTTGTTTCCATTTCCAAACAGTGTTGTTCTCATAATATCAGACGACATAGAGGGCTAGCTTTGTCTTTAATAAGACTGTTCAAACTTGCATACTCCAATAATCAAAATGGTATTTGTTTAGCGTATATTGTAGTATTGCTGAAGTCTTTCGCCTTTATTTCGAAGTATTAGAAATATGCGTTGTTAATAGAGGTAATGAAGAGAGAAGAAAACAAACGAGCTGTATAGTAACTTATTCATATGCTGTCGTATACATACCACATTACCAAAAAGTTAAAGGGGGTATTTAAGAATGAAACAAAGAAAGTTAGAGTTACTTACATAAACCTTAATGAGAATTCTTCTGTTTCCAGACTAAAGAGTCTGCTCCACCACTTCTTTTTCTTACTGTGTTGATCCTTCTTTCCATATGTTCTCTTTTGCAAATAACCTAATTTTCTACATTTTATTAAAATAGTTTCCATTTACATTTTCCTTTCTTCCTTCACATTCTCCTTCCCCTCTATGTTCCTTCTCCCTGTCCTCCAGCCTCCTGTTAGTAGCTTTATAAACAACTTAGATTTATAATTTTGACCATAAAAAATAACATTGCATCTGAAGTTGTCTTCATTTGTCCTTCAACCTGTGGGTACTCTGATCTGACTCAGCCCCATTTCCAGCATCTGATCTGAGCTCCAAGCTCCTCTTGTCTTCCTCCTCCCTTCGAATCTCGTTTGCCACGCAAGCATAAGCATTGTGATCCACTGCTCTGAGCTTCTCTTTTGGTAAGTGACTAAGTTTTTTGTGATTCTCTACTTTCTTCTTTGTTATTTTTTCTATTTCTATTCTTTCTATCTCCCCTCCCTTGTGCTGTTTGGGTTGGTATTAAAAAAAAAAAAAAACCTTCTTTCTATCATCGAGCGTGTGTGTGTGTGTGTGTGTGTGTGTGTGTGTGTGTGTGTTCTGGTTGGGCCGAGAACCCTGAACCAGGCTTCCATAAGTGCACGGACTGTGGCCATAAGTTCTCCCCAGCTGATGGCCACACTCTGTGCATGGTATGTATGTGGTATGCTTAGGGGTTGCCCATCTAGAGTCCTCTTGTTCCATCTGCGCGGGCTTCAATCCCCACGCATTGATGGACAGGAGGAACAAGCTAATTTTAAAAGGCCTTCTTCCTCTCCTACCACAGAGGCCCAGGCCTCCTCAGCCCAAACTTCTACTGCTACTTCTGTCTCCGCCCCGGCATGGGACTCAACCTCACTACAAGATGTCCGGGGACGGGGGCAAGCATAAACACAAGGACAAGCCGAGGAAGCGATTCCCAGCTCACTCATCCTTAGCTTGTCCACTGGCCAAGGTCCGTTCAACTCCATGACCGGAGTCTCCCCGGCTCCGTTCCCCTTGTTTCTCCCAGGAGCCAGAGTAGCTCTGGATCCGTTCGCAGGCCCTGGCTTCACCTCACCGACCCTCTAGGCTGGTATAGGTGGCCTCTTCATCCCAATCCACCTGCAGCCTTTCTGAAGCTTAGGTGGACAGGATGATACTGAAATTTATCCGCACTCAGATACAGATGGGAGTCTTGCCTGCTCCCTCTCCCTCTGGAGCGGGGAGCATGCAGTCCGCATTTCTACCCATTACTACTTCTCCGATCCGACCCCCGGTTTTGGAGCTTTCAGATCCGAGGACTCTTGGCGTCAAGGGGTTGGCACCAGTGTTACCTTGCACCTCGACACCGGCCATTACCTTGAGTAGGTCTTATCAAATAAACTTGGATTCGTCCAGCTCTCGGAGCCATAGCCTTGATGCTGGATCCGAGGGCAGGCTGTCTGCTCCGACTTCTTCAGAGCAGAGACTTCCATTCAGAGTTTCGGCTCTGACTGCCCTGTTGATCCAGAGAGTGGCGGGCCCGTCTGTAGCCTCTTCTCAGATGGTTCACTCTCCTTCTGCTTTCAAAGTGGTGGAGAGGGTTTTCTCAATCTGTCAAGACCGCTCTAGCTCCCTCTGTTTCTGGTATGGATTCCTCCATCCTGCTATCTCAGGGACAGCCTCCCCTTCTCCCCAGAGAGTTCCCACAAAAGAGCAGCCAGACATTTTTGAGTCCTCCCCAGAAACTCCCCCTGAGGAGGTGCCTCAAACATACATGCAGAAGGAGGCACATTGACTCCCCACCGGAGTATGTCATGAAGGACACCGATTTGGAGGAAGTGGAGGGTTCCCCTGGTCCCCCTCCCCCGATGATGTCTCCTTCTGAGATATCATGAAGATCTTCCCAGAAACCCAACTTGGATGAATCTGTGTTTCTGGAGGCATTTGGTGCAGGACCCTCTACATCCTGTGTCTCAACTCCCGCAGATCCACTAGTGGATCCAATTACATCTCTGGCATGGAAGGAGCTGGACATTGTGGAGCTGATCCCCAAACACCCTGACAAGGTATTGAGTGCTCCTTCAGATAGATCTACTGGACCGAGGGATTCCTCCGTAGATGTCATGGTAGTGGCAGTGCCCACTAAGAAGGAGCTAGTGCAGGAGAGCTCCACAGTCCATCTGCCAGACCAAGAGTCCAGGATGATGGATCACTTTGGGAAGTGGGTATACGCTTTAATCACTTTTTTGGTCCGTGTGCTGAACTATATGGCACATATAATTAGACTCCAGCGAGACCTAGTCAAGTCCCTGACGGTGGAGGGCAAGAAGGTTTTCTCTTCATGCATGGCCATCCTCACGTCGATTGCTAATACCTCTATGCGGCTTCTCTGTCATGCTACTGAGGGCACTGCTAGAGCTGCTGGGATAGGCATTGCCATCAGGCGTCACGCCTGGCTCCAGCTCTGTGGCTTCTTGGAACCCTTTAAGGCATTTTTGGAAAGTCAATATGCGATACTCTTGTCCACAGCGAGAAGGATGGTTAGACTCTGTCTGCCTTTGGGATCTGCTTCTCCACCCACCCCACTGAACCTTTTCAAGGAATCAGTGGGGGGTGAAGAGGATGTGGTTCCAATAGTCTCAGAGCTACTCCCAGGATGCTTAGGACTCACCTTTCCCTAGAGGCAGGGGGGATTCGATAGATGCCACCCCTGAGGCAGAGAGCATCTGAGAAATCAGGGGTCTCGAGACCCTTTCTTGGACAGACCTGCTCAGCAGCCCTGAAGGGTTGCCTGGCTGCTCAGCTCTGGAGGGAGTCGGGGGATGCCTCTTGCTACACCCAACAGCCTGGGAGTCTGTCACAGACAATTATTGGGTGTTGCAGATCATATCCAGAGGCTATTCTGTCCTCTTCCTTCATCCACCACTTCCGCCCAAACACCTACCGGATGTTCCACCTGCGCAAAGGGAGGAGGCAACACTGGAAATTGCAAAGCTGCTTGAAAAGCAAGTCATCCAGCCCATCCCCCTAGGCCAGTCCAGATTAGGCATCTATTCCAGATTCTTTTTAGTGCCAGAGAAAACATGGGACTTAAAGACCTATTTTAGATCTTTCCACCTTAAATCTGTCAGTTACCAAGACAAAATTCCGGATGGTCACTCTTCAAGCTATCCTTCCCTTTCTGTAGAAGAATGACTGGATGAGCTTGGTTGACCTCCAGGATGCATACTACCATATCAAGGTGGACAGGCACTCTTGGAGGTTCCTCCACTTCCATCTGGGAGCCAGTCATTATCAATTCAGAGCCCTCGCCTTTGGCCTCACCAGAACTCCCAAGGTGTTCCTGCTCCTTCAGGCATCTACTCTGCCAATCAAGGGATTCTTTTCTTCAAATAGCCCATCAGTGGGGTATAACCATCAATCTCCACAAATCCCTACTGACTCCACTTCAGGTTCTGGATTTCATTGGAGCTCGGTTGGACACAAATCAGACCAAGGTTTTTATAACCTCAGACAGAATTCAGTCCTTGAGATATGTCATGTGTATCCTTCAAGCCCAGTTGCCGGGGCACAATTGGTCTTAAGGGCATTGGGGTCTATGGTGGCCACTATCACCCTCGTGCCAACGGCTCGATTGCACATGACAGTACTGCAATGAACTTTGGCGGTTCAGTGGTCATTGCTAGATCTTCTGTTGTCTCATGCAATTCGTGTATCGAGCATGCATGGATTCTCTTCTATGGTGGATTTGTTCCCTGGATCTTGTTCAGGGTCATTCCTTTATTCTGCCGGCTCCCTTGGCCACAGTGACCACGGATGCCTCCCTACTCAGGTGAGGGGGGCAGGGCATTGTTTGTGAAGGACAGTACAAGGTTCATGGTCCTCAATTGCATATCAACATCCTGGAGATGAGGCAATGCTCCTAGCATTGCAAGCTCTCCATGGCCATCTTCCTCTCAAGATAATTGCCATCCAGACGGACAACATGTCTGTGTTCTGGTACATCAACAAACAGGGTAAAACCAGGTCTTACCCCCTGTGTTGCAAGGCCATGAGAGTGTGGGTGTGGGTGATCTCCTCTGGCCATTTTCTGGTCACAACGCATATTCCAGGGAAGTCCAACATTCTAGAGGGCAAGCTCAGCAGGTCTATCCTGATGCCTTACGAGTCATCTCTGAATCCTTCAGTAGCGAAAAAGCTCTTTTGAAATTGTGGTCAGCCCTGATGCTATCTCTTCACCCCTCCTTCCAACACGAAGTGCAGCAGTTTTTTCACCCTGAGCCCCCCACAGGTGGAAGCCCCCAGAGATGCTCTGATTCATGCTTGGCCCTCCGGTTCTCTGTATGTGTACCCTCCCCTATCTCTGATTCCGAAATTCCTTCAGAAAGCTCGCGGGCTGGGGAGCTTAGTCATCCTCATTGCCTCATTCTGGCTTTGCTAAGTCTAGTACTCCTCACTATGGTATCATGCAGTGTGTCCTTCATGGACATTGGGTACAGTTCAAGACCTCATCTCTCATCCTTTAGGGATACCTCACCTAGACCTCGCAGTCTGAAGCTCACCGCTTGGCTGCTCCAGTTCCCATGATAGTCAGGACTCCCGGGCTATCCTCGCCGGTCAAGGAAATATTAGCTGTGGCTTATAAAGCTTCCATTAGGAAGATTTATTTCAGCAAGTGGAAGCGTTTTGCTATCTGGGTCTCTCAACGGGATCTAGATCCTTTTACTGCTCCAATGCCCGTGGTTCTCAAATTTTTGGCAAGCATTTTTGACTGAGGCACCAGTTCTTCTATGGTCAAGGTCCAACTGGCTGCCATATGTAATTTTTATGTTGACGACAACATGGCCTCTCTAGCTTCTTCTGAGCTTTGCAAGGCCTTTTTGAAGGGCACCTTCTTGCTTCGTCCACCAAGGACCCAACGCCTCCTCCGGGATCTTACGCTGGTTCTGCAAGTGCTTGTCTCTTTTCTCTTTGAACCAGCAGCTTCAGTAGATTTACAGTTTTTGTCTTGGAAAACTGCTTTCCTGATTGCCATTACATCAGCCAAAAGGCTTTTGGAACTTCAGGCATTGCCAGTTAGACCTCCATATCCTCTTTCCTTTCCAAGGTGGCTTTGGAATCGAACATTAACCAAGTTATTAATCTTCCTGTTTTCTTTCCCAGTTTTCAAAACAAGGGGAAATACAAATTGCAGTTGTTGGATCTTCATCAGCAATTACGTTTTTATTTGCAGAGACTGTCTTTCCGTACGTTTGACCAACTTTATTTCTTATTCTAAGCCCTTTCTAGGGAAACTTGTAGCGAAAATTACCATTGCTTGTTGGATTTCCCAATGTATTATCCTGACATATTCAACTAGAGGTTTGCCCCCGTCAGGACATGTTAAGCCACATTTGACTAGATCTATGGCTACTTCAGCTGCCTTCTGGTCCAGAGTTTCGTTGGATGATATTTGCTGTGCGGCTACTTGGGCATCTTCGTATACTTTCATTTCACACTATAAGTTGGACATTCTGTCCAAGAACAGGGCGTCCTTTGGCTCTGCCTTCCATGAAGGCCTCCCAGGTGAGTTGGTAACTGGGGACTCTGTCCCACAGGTTGAAGTACAAATGAAGACGACAACTTCAGATAAAGAAGTTATGTACTCACCATAACATTCCATCTGAGTTGTTGCTCTTCATTTGTCTTGAACCATCCCACCCTTCTTTCCCCTGCCTTTTTAGGTGACTGCATGGTGGTCTAGATAGGAGAAGTATGGTTATCACCTGAGCATTCATTTATTTTATTTATATCTGGAAACCTATGGTTGTGAAGTAAGACTTTGGGTCAGATTGGGATGCTAGGGTTAGCAGCAAACTCTACCTGAAGGGAGGAGGAGGAAGACAGAGGCATTATGGGTAGGTGAGGAGGTTGGAGCTCGGATCAGATGCTGGAAATGCGGCCGAGTCAGATCTGGTTGGATCAAAATGCCCACAAGTTGAAAACAAATGAAAAGCAACAACTCACATGGAACGTTATGGTGAGTACATAACTTTTTTTTTTTTTTTTTTTTTTTTTTTTTTTTTTAAGTAATATATTACATGCACTTGCTGATCTCCTGGCTAAAAGTTTAGCTTCTATTTCTATATGTATATTATCCTTTTTCTTGTTTTATTTCTCTTATTCTTATTTCTATTACTTTCAATCTTGCTTTTACTCATTATTTCTCCTGCCTCCCATATCTACTCCACTTATTACCTCTAACAAATAATTTTCCTCACTGTACCCTCTTCCTTATCCACTGTTTGAATGCTCCACATATGCTTTGAGTGAGTAATACACGCTTGCATTTACAATGTGTCAACACATTTCAGTGCTACGTGATATTATATTTGTCTAGTTTTAATGATGGTATACGTATATTATTCTACATATGCTTATTAGTATTTGTATTAATATATGTATTTACAGTATAGTTATGTTTCTTCCCTGTCGCACCTCTATTATTTGTAGTCTACCTGAGGAAAAATTCTTTGGCGTCTGCTTGGGGTATAAAAATATCTATGCAAAAACTTCCAAGCCAGGATTCTAAATCTTCTAGACTTTGTTGCATATTTGGGAGCAACAATATCCTCCCATTGTTTCTCTGTAAATTGCTTATCCAGTCTCTCTTCCCAATCCTTTCTCACCTCGTCCAATTCCTATAATTGCTATGAAAAATTTAACATGCCATACTAATTATCCATTTTTTAAGAGCAGCTTCTGTTCTAGATTCTACCAAACACTCTGCTAGTGCTGGTCTTTCATGTAGGATCCCCCTAATTGTTTCTCTTTGCCTATATTCTGATATCAGTCCTTGATAGGGAAGACAGTCTCTAGCCTGCTGTCCAAAAGATGTATTTGCCTGTTCCCATTCTGTTACCTTTCCCTCTCAAATTGTTTGCTCCCAGTACCTTGGTTCCTTTGCCAGTTTTCTCCAGTAGATTCCAGCTCCCTATTCTCTGTACCCCTTATTGCAGTTATTCCTATCGTCAGAATCTCCTTTCTCCATTCTCATGGCTTAGTTCTTAAGAGCACTTTCTGCTACTTTATGAATGTATTATTTCGCATTGTTTTTGTTACTCTCCTTATCCAATCTTTCAGTCTGTCCTTGTTTCTTGAGCTTCCCCTGCATTTTCATTATCACCCTTTCCACTTTCTGTTATAGCTTTCTGCTTGTGCTGTGTATAGGAGCCTTAACTGTGTAGCTATGAAGTACCCCTTCAAATCAGGTAGTCCCACACCACCTTGTTTTGTTGGAAGGATCAGCTTATCCCACTTGACTCGTGCCCTCTTCCCTTTTCAGATAAAATCCTTCGACTCTTTATTAATTGCTATCCACAACGTCTTCTCTGGTTGATAAAAATATGCCTGACCTGTGTCTAAAATTAAAGGGACTAAAAACCTTTACACCGCTAATGTCTTGCTATCCTTGTCCATGTAATAGAGCTTCCATTTTCTCAGTTTTTCTATTATCTTTTGTTTAGTGTCTTCCCACATATCCTTCGCTGCCACAACAGAATCCTTTTCAATCCATACTTCTAAATACTTTATTTTATCATTATCATGTCCCCATAAATATGGGTATTACTGAGCCATTTCATGTGTGAGTACATAGTTTACAGCTGTTGCCTTTGTTTTGTCTTCATTAATTTTGTATCCTGAAAAGACTTGAAACTTGTCTCCAAATGTACGTTTCGGGTTTTATCAGGTACAAAATAATAACATCTGCAAATAAAGCCATACCAGTTATATCCTTGAATTTCTTTTTTTTTTTTTCAAAACAAGTTTATTGTTTTAACATATAAGAGAAATATCATAACAATTTTATACAAATAATTAAAAATAGGTATTATTATAATATTCAACAAAACAACTAAAGTATTTACAAAGACATCCACTACAATCAGATCAATTAATTAAACTAAAATACTGTGCTATTGAAATTAGAATTTTTTTAACAAATTTTGTAAATTATCCCATACAATAAAATGTGATGTTTTTCTAGTTGTTCTCATTCTAATTGTGCTTATTTCCATATGACACATTATATTCATAACATTTTTAAATTCATTGAACGAAGGAGGTGTATCTGAAATCCAATTTCTAGTTATTATTTTCCTAGCCACTGCTAGGATAGACCATAACAAGGGAAGCTTAATCTTTTAACACATTGAGGTACAGGTGTGTTGAATAATATAAGAGACTTAGAAATAATGAAATTATCTGTAAAAAGAGCCTGCAAAAATTCATTAATTGACTTCCAGTATTCTTTCAACTTCATACAGTCATAAAACACATGAGCCCAGTCAGCATTAATTTCTACATTACATCTCTTACATAGATTATCTTTATTATTAATTTTATTCATCATCAAAGGTGTATAAAAAGATCTATGTAAAAATTTCCATGTATAAAGTCTCCAGACAATGGAAGATGTAGTTCTATAAGCAGATTCCAGTATATATTGTTTATCTTGTTGAGTTGGTGGGTCCCCATTAATAGAGGTGAAATAATTCCAGTATGAATCTACATTGTAAAAAGTTTCTTGTCTGATAATTTTATGTATATATGAAAGTTTACCTTTATCAGAAACTTTATGCTGTAAATTTATTATCAAGTAATCAATCAGTTTTGGAATAGATTCTTTAACTGTTATAGACATTAGATCTATTCTATCAATGAGATGTTGTCTAAAGATCTGCACCTCTAACCAGCAAGTTTCTCTTAGATCAAATTCTTGTTTTAAGAAATCTAGATTTTTAACTTTATTATCAGATATCAGCTGATACCAGTACTTTAGATTATTATCTATAGCTAAATGAGCTCCTTCAGAAGTAGATGACATAAGCATACCCTGAGTATAAATTATAGGAATACAATAAAATTCCATTCCCTATACTTAGGGTGCATGAATATAAAGTTACGATAACTAATAATAATATTTAATGGGTAACAGACCATATGTTTAGGTGTAATAGGTGAAGTACAAAATTCCTTTAGCAACCACAACATGGAGTTATTTATAATCATATTTTTATGTGTTAAGGAGATTTTCATGAAGTGCATACTAATTAGCTCCCAATAATCTTTCCATTTTATGACATATGACCGATCTATTAATAAAGTAATAACTTTTATAATAGAAGAGATAATATATAAATTCAAGTCTGGGAAAGAAATACCCCTCTGAGACCAGCTATTAGTATGTTTCTTTAATTCAATCCTAGGTCTATTAGGTGCCCATAAGAAATTTAACATTAGTGTATTCAGTTTCTTGATAGTTATTTTTGTAGGTGAAAGTATTATTGATTGTATTAAGTATAAAATCTTGGGGAATATTATCATTTTAATAATTGTAAGTCTCTCCTCCATAGTAAAAACATATTATTCCAGGTATTAAAAAGATTTTGTATATTAAGAAAATAGGTATTATAGTTATTATATATAATAGATTTAATATCTTTAGATAGTATTATACCTAAATAAGTTATCTGACCTGAGTTGGGTACATATTTAGTAAAATCACTAATGAGAGTATTTTTTCGTATATATAGGTAGTATTTTAGTTTTTTCTTCATTGAATATTAAACCAGAAATACTTTTAAAATTCATCATTTTATCAAATAAAGACTGCATAGAAGAATTAGATCCTGCTGATGTAATTAGAACATCATCTGCAAAAGTTGAATTTTTGATGATGTATTTTCTTCTATTTCAAAACCCTCTATGTCAGTACTGTTTCTAATCAAATTAGCCCAAGGCTCCATTACTAAAGTGAATAATAGTGGAGAAAGTGGACATCCTTGCTTTGTACCTTTAAGAATGGGTATTTTTTGTGAAACATATGTTCCTACCTTAATATAAGCCAGCGTTCCTTTGTATAAATGCTCAATTAAATTTACAAATGCATCAGAGAAATTTGTGCATTTCAGTAAGGTAAACAGATAGTCCCAACTTACTGAATCAAATGCTGAACCTATATCAAGACTAATAAGTGTTAAATCTTTCTTTTTCCTATTTGCAAAATCAATTAATGTTAAAGTTCTTCTTATATTATCAAAAGTATTTCTATTTACAATGAAGCCCGTCTGATCTATGTCTATAATGCCGGGATAATTGTCTTCAATCTATCAGCAAAAATACTCATAAACATTTTATAATCAACATTAAGTAATGAGATGGGTCGATATGAAGAACATCTAGTTGGATCTTTATTAGGTTTTAAAATTGGTGAAATAAATGTATATTGCCAAGATGGGGGTTATTAACTCAGTTTGGGCCAGAATAAAAACCTTATGTATTAATGAATATGTAGTTTTAGAAAGGATTTTATATATCTCTGGTATAATACCATCATTACCCGGTGCTTTGTTTGATTTAAGCTTATTTATTTGTGTAATAACTTCTGTATATGAAATACTCTTGTCCAATAGTTTAATCTGTTGTTTATTAAGCTTTTTATTCATGTTTGTGGTTATAAACTCCTTTATTTTATCTTTAGGTTCCATGTTAATGTTGTTATGGTTAATCTTGTGAAAGTGATTTCTAAATTCATCCAGTATTTCTGGTATACTAGAAACATTCTTCTTTTTCCTTAGAGAAAAGATTTCTTTGATATGGTTTTGTTTATTCAATCTTTTGTTTTATTTTTAAGTCTATGTAAGTATTTGGGGCTTATTGAATAAGACAAAACTTGTATTTCTCTAAAGTTATTTTAACTTTATGAGTTAAAATTTCTTTGTATTTCTCATTTAGTTTGTTTATTTCTTCAATAACTTTCTTGTCCATAATATTTTCTTTATTATTATGTTTATAAGAGTCTAGTTTACTTTGAATATCTAACAATTCCTTATCCCAAGATTTCCTTTTGTTATTATACCATCTGATACTTTGTCCATATATATATGATTTTAAGGCATCCCAAACATAGACAATGGAGACTTCAGGAGTATTATTTATGTCTAGAAAATGTTGTACTTCTGAAAGTATATATTCTTTATAGTCTTTTAGCTGAGTTAAGTATGCTGGTATCCTTTTGATCTGAACATTGAGTATTTTTTATCATGAATTGAAAACAATTGAGTTATGATCAGATATAGGACATGAAATGATTTTGGAATTAATTAAATCTGTTACCATCTGGTTAGAAATAAAGACCCTATCTATTTTTGAATAAGTTTTGTATCTGTTAGAAAAAAGGTGTATGGTAATGATTTTGACTCTATCTGATTATTAATATCATTCAAATGATAAGAATTAGCAAAATCATTTAAATGTTTTGCATTAGATGTAATTCTTCTTTTCTTTATAGTGGTAGTATCACTTTCATGTAGTATACAATTAAAATCACCAGCTAAAATAATATCCCCTACAGAGAATGATATGATCTTATCAATTTGATGTTTCACTGTATTAATACCAATTCCAGGTATCCAATATACATTAATTAAAGTGTAAGTCTTCCCATTAATTTGTATTGTAACCATACAAAACATTCCTTTGTCATCCTGATAAGACTTAATGGTTTTAGGAATGGGCATACTTTTATTCCATAAAATAGCCACTCCTCTTTTTTCTGAGTGTGCTCTGAACTAACCAATACTGTATACTTATTAGTGGCTAGTTTATCAATATCTTTTTTCAAGAGATGGGTTTCTTGCAGGAAGACTAGATTGGCCTTGTGTAGATTAATGTATCTTATTAGGCTTGCCCTTTTACACGGATTATTCAATCCATTAATGTTTAAAGAAATTCCTTTTAAAGATGTCATTTGGCATTTTTAAAACTCAAGAATCTTATGATCGAAATAACAAATAACAAGATAAATAATGTTACATCTCCTCTTTTAGGTGTACCTTTAAACATAGCTGTATTTATTAAATCTCTTATGGGATTTTGTATAGGATTCAATTTTGTTTGTAGTGACAATGAGTGTACAAAATATATTGTGGATGTCAAAACTATATACATATAACAATGAACAAGTGAAAATAATGTAAGGATTAAACCTTGCATCCGCCTGAGTTGAAAACTCCAACTTAGAGCAGTATTTACTACTCAAGTTAACCCCCTACCCTAAGCAGCAGTACCTCAGCTACCACCTTGTCAATTTAATACTAGTTATATTTAACTGAGGTTAACAGTTTTCAATTCAATTATCTATCAAGACAAAACTACACATTTGGTAAAACAGCATCATATAAACTAAAATAAACTTTTTTTTTTTTTTTTTTTTTTTTTTTAAACTGTTCATACTATTATATAGATCTATGTAATATATAACACTTGTATTCTAATATCATTCACATAATCTTAATGTTAGAAATCAAGAGGAGAGAAAATTATGTTCTAACATTCATTTAAATCAAAAACTTTGGCTAATATGATTCAGACATTACATGCATTAAGATACATCTATTTTCTGTCATGTGAATTCTATCAACAGCTTCCAAAAAAATCTTGAATTGTTTGTATATGAGCATTTACTTAAACTCATTATTGTCAATAGAGTAAAATATTGTATTCATAAAAATTATTATAAATCATATTGCATAGTTATGCAGATTCTCAGAAACACCTGCGTTATTACCTAAAAAAAAAAGCCATCACACACATAAACACAGACACACACACATACATATACACACACACATATACACACACACACATACCCACACACACACACACACACACACACACATACAAATACACATACACATATATACATACATACACACACACACACACACACACACACACACACACACACACACACACACACACACACACACACACAAACATATACACATATATCTGATCTCACCGAGCCGTGCCCCTGCAGAGCACCATCCCACTTGCCGTCCCCAGAACAAATCTGTCCGCTTCACACAAAATAATGCACAGCAAACACACACTAGCAACCAGATTTTACAATCATGCTAACCTACTGCTTTAAAATATATCACATGACATTTCTTCCAGAATAGAGTTATAAGATTATTTATGCTTGTCAATCAGATGAATTAAATGAGTTATAGTAAAGTATATGTTTGGGACACAAGTTTTAACACAGATTATTATGCTACTGTTAAGTAGATTTTCAAAAACATTTAAATAAATGTTTCATTTCCTATGCCTTCTAAAATAAGATATTTACTTGCTACAAGAAACTACATCATCTAAACTCATCATAACTGACACATTTTATGAATAGAGTATTTTTCCTGAATCTGTGGTGTGTCAGTGTGATAACCTTGTCAATGTTTATACTAACTGCTTTCAGTTTCTCTGTGAAAATTCTGTGAGTGAAGCTTCTGAGGAAACTCATGGACACTGTGCATGAGACAGCCCACATCCCAGATTGTCTCCCTTAACATTTTGGCGGGAAACTTATTAAAACTTGTAGCAAACATTCATTTTGTCAATAGAGTAAAACATTGTATTCATAGAAATCATTACAAATCATATTGGATAGCCATGCAGACTCTCAGAAAAAAAGCCATCACACTCACACACACACACACACATATATATATATATATATATATATATATATATATATATATATATATATATCTGATCTCACTGAGTTGTGTCCCTGCAGAGCACCATCCCACTTGCTGTCCCCAGAATAAATCTGTCTGCTTTATACAAAACAATGCACAGCAAACACATATTGGTAACCAGATTTTACAATCATGCTAACCTACTGCTTTAAAATATATCACATGACATTTCTTCCAGAATAGAGTTATAAGATTATTTATGTTTGTCAATCAGATGAATTAAATGAGTTATAGTAAAGTATATGTTTGGAACACAAATTTTTAACACAGATTATTATGCTGCTGTTAAGTAGATTTTCAAAACATTTAAATAAATGTTTCATTTTTATGCCTTCTAAAATAAGACATTTACTTACTACAAGAAACTACATCATTTAAACTCATTATAACTGACATATTTTATGAACAGAGTATTTTTCCTGAATCTGTGGTGTGTCAGTGTGATAACCTTGTCAATGTTTATACTAATTGCTTTCAGTTTCTCTGTGAGAATTCTGTGATTTGAAGATTCTGAGGTAACTCAAGGACATTGTGCATAAGACAGCCCACATCCCAGATTGTCTCTCTTAACATTTTGGCGGGAAACTTATTAAAAACTAGTGACAAACATTCATTTAGCAGTGTAAATGCATCTAAACATGACAGAACCTCCACAATGTATTCCACAGATCATCACAGCCTCTATGCAAGTGAAATTAAACTCAAAATTACCAACAAGCAATAAAACTCAGCATTCTTCTCCCAACTCAATTTTCATACAAATCCTATTATTCACTGTGCCCACACAGTCAAAAGCATTTCTATATATTAATAAAGAAAAGAAAAGAGAGTAGAAAATAAAAGGGAGTGAGGCAGAAATAAAAAATGTAAGAGAAAGCTGTAAGAAGTATATACAATGGAATGTTACTTACTGTTTATATTAATAGAGTTAAAAATAAAACATTATTTACTCTTATTTAGTTCTGATTATTATTAGTTAAAGCATGACAGATTATTTACAAACAAGCATAAGCAGTATAATCAAGGAAGTATAATTAGAAATAGCATTTGAAGAACTTATAAACTTTTACAAGAAATAAATATGTTATTATTCTATTAATGATATTTTCATTACTGTTCTCTCCCTGCCCTGCCCCACCCTTTACCCACTACATAATCTAAATAGAATGTCATTGTTTAAACAAAGAAAATAATAAAAGAAGAAGGAAAAAAAGATAAAGATAAAAAATGTATCAAATTACTAACCTTACTTTTTCAGAAAGAAAACAAATCGAGTCACAGCCTGCCATTAAATCCTCAGGCATTTTGACTGGTTATGAAACAAAACATTTCTTTGCACATAGAGAATAACTTTGATTAAATCTTTTCCAAAATATTTGTGGCTTTCTGGAAATGCAGGAACTATATTCAAAAGATTAATAATGAACTAAAATGATGAGAGAGAAAAACATATAACAAATCATTTGTTTTTAGTCTCTTCTTCTTCTCTGAAGTCTTCCAGGAAGCTTCAGTTGCCAATCTCTTTAATGAAGAACTAGCCCATTCCATTTCTTCTATTTTATCCAAAATCCTTTTTCTTTGACAAACAGTAAAGCAGAGTCTAAATCATCAAGACCTTAGGACCATCAGGAAGGAAGATTTTAAGCTTGGCAGGAAACAGAAGGTATGTTTTAAACTGTGCTTTTTAAGCTCCCTTATTAGTGGCAGAAAAACTTTTCTTTTAGCAATTACCATGGAAGAATAGTCATTGTCAAAACGCACAGTTGTCTCATTAAACTTAACAGGAGCTTTAGCCCAAGCAGATTTAAGAACCATCTCTTTATCAAAAGATGATAGAAATCTAACTATAACTGATCTAGGATAGTTTTTGTTAGAGTTGGTATTAGCTATAGATCTATGTGCTCTTCCGATACCAAAAGAGAATGCTTCTGGTAAATCTAAAGTTTTAGGGAGCCATGTTGTTAAAAAGAAGTAATATTGTTACCTTCAATATTTTCTGGCAGTCCAAAAATCCTAATGTTATTGCGCCTAGATCTATTTTCCAGGTCATCCAGCTTTGTTTGTAAATGTGTATTTTGTTTCAGCAGAAACTCAATTTTGATTTCCTCTTCTTGTATTTTATTTTCCATGTCATTCACAGCTTCTTCTATGCCTGTCATCTGGATCTTCTGTTGTTGCAGGTCCATATGTAACAAGTCTATTTGTTTTGTAGTTTTTCTATGAAAGTGTCTATTTTAGTATCCATTTTATCCATCTTAGCAGTAAGTTGCTGGACTATAATTATCAGAGACTGAAGTTCTTTCTTGATGCTGGAGTCTTGAGAATTTGTCTTAATGGAACTCATTTCAGACTGATAAACTGACAGGAAAATTTCCAAAGTAATTTCTGACAGGAATATTATTAAGATTTCCTTTCTTTTTTAGATATAGTTCAAGAACTATATAAAACAAACATATTTAGAAAGAAAATTACTTCAAGAATTAATTTTTTAAGTAATTAATTCCTGTCAATGTAATGAAATTGGTGGAGCTGAAGAAATCTGCTGCTATCCTGTGTTCATCCTTGGCCACGCCCCCATATCCTTGAATTTCTGAGTTCATTATTTTCTTTGCCAATGGTTCTAAATATAATGCAGATAAGTAGGAAAGAGGACACCCCTGCCTGGTTCTACTGCTCAAACAGAACTTTATCAGAGAGGAACCCCCATGTTAATTTTCGCTTCTGATCCCTCATATATCCTGCTAATCAACCTTATAATTTTATCAAGGAGTGTAAATCCTTTCAGTGCCCTGCTTAAAATCCCAGTTTACTCTGTCAGATGCTTTCTCTTCATCAAGACTCACCAAAACAGTGGTATTTTATTACATTCTGCTTCCCTCTGGATAACCATTGTTTTATTAATGTTGTCAAATGTTTTCCTCTCCTCCACAAAACCACATTGATCTATATCTATCCATTCTGGCATCATCTTTGCCATTCTTTTAGCCATTACAGACATAAACAGTTTGTAATCATGGTGTAGAATCTAAATGGACCTTTATGAAGAAGGATCTGATGTATCTTTACCATCTTTAGATATTATAGCCACCTCTTTCTTCCAGGATGTAGTACTTCTCTTCCTTTTAAAATACAGTTAAACAAAACCTTGCAGATCTTTATCACTTCTTCTCTCTTAGCTTCCAAACTTTCACAGGAATACCATCTGTTCCTGCAGACTTTCCTAGAGATTGTTATACATCACCATTTTTTATTTCATCTCCTCCTGACTTGTTAGTAATTGAACCTCAGCTACCTCTTACCTTGGCATATTTAACTCTTACATAAACATTTCCAGTTGTACTGTTTTTTATTTCTATATTTCTGTGCTTTATACGGATTCTCATTAAATTTCTGAAATATTTCTAATAACAATAAGGGATCACTGGGTATTTTCCTTATTATAGCCTCTCTCTCAGCTTGGCAGCAAGCTTTTATACTTTCTGTTGCCTGAGTTGTGCTAAAAGCTTTTGCACTCTGGAGTTATCAACAAACGTTGCTTAACAGCAGTCTGTCTAAACTCATGCATATTATCAAGATAGTCCCTTTATTTTCATTTTAGCACTTTGCAGTTTCACCTCATCTTATTCTGAGAGATTCCATCTGTTCTGCAATACTTTAACCCTTGTCAGTCCCTCTAAATAATTCTTGTTACTTCTTAGCCAAATCTCTTTCTTATTCCCACCCTATTTTTAAACTCCTTTTTTTTTTATCCCACGTCCTATCTGGATTTTTCAGAAGAATTTCTGTCTTCCCTACAAACTCCTGAAAATGTTCCACTACCCATTCCTTACATTCCTCTCTATGTAACAGATGGGGAAGCGCCAGTGTCTCATTTTTATTTCATTACGCTGCATTTTATTTTAGTTATTAACACATATCTAAAATAGTTGTGGGATAAGTATCAAAACTTTCAATTAAATGTGCATGTTTCTGTGAAGTATAAATTCTGTGTAGCCTAGCCCAGTTTTTATACCTTGGGGAATAATATGTACGATGTTCATCATGTTTCACTGTTGCAGTTATTACACTCGGGTTATCCTGCTGGCAGGCTACCCGCAGTCTGCCTGAATTCCAAAGTCCTGGTCCGGCGTCGGTTGCTGTCGCCTCTTCCCTGACATCAGTGCGCCAGGGGTATAAAAGATGCAGCCAACGCCATTTTCTTCAGTCTTTCTTGCCGTGCGGTGGCCGAAGCAAGTGCCGGTCGGCCGACTCCTGAGATTTTCGAAATCGAATTTCAGATCCGAAGTCTACAATAAAGCTAAGTACCCCGTTGGGGAAACTTTTTTTCTTGCTCCAGACCGATGTCAGAAAAAGTTAACAATTGTATTTCTTGTGGGAAGCAAATACCTCATAAGGATTTCCACTCTTACCGTATTCCTTGCCTATGCCCTGACCACGACGTTGCTAGTTGTCGGTTTTGTGCTAGATTTAACCAACGCACTATTAAATGTCGGTACGATTTTGCTTTTCATTATTTTGGCAGAAGGTTTAACTACATAATGCCGTCAGAACAACCGACCGGAATTCATAAAAAACACAAGGATAAAGACAAGGACAAGCAACCGAGGTCCAAAACCGATGACGAAGCCTCTTCTAAGCCAGTCGCCGGTTCGCCGGTGCTCAGTGAGGTGCTTTCGCAGCCCCTGACTCCCACTACCTCAGAGCCACAGGCCGCCTCCGACTCCCACGTGGAGACAGCTAGGCCTCTGGATACTCAAGGTATTGGCCCTTCGGAAATTAATCCCTCAGATGGGTCCAGAGCCGCTGAGCAGGCATCTGCTTCTGAGGGTGAAATTCAGACCTACACAACTTTATATAAAGCCTACTTCAGCTTCCAAGACAAAGTCTAAAACAGTTTTAAAGACAAGGAAACCAGTACAGCATTCTCCAGGACAGGCTTCTATGCCTAAGAAACAGATGCTCAAAATGGCCGAAGACCTAATTACTTTGATCAGGGGTTCCCATCCCCCTCCTGATAAGAGGCCTAGGCAAGACCTGAATATGATTCCTCTGATCAGGTTTCCATTTCCTCTGATTCCTCTTCTGATCAGGGATATTCTGTTCCTCCCTATGAGGATTCTGATGCTGAAGATTCTATTCCTTCAGCTTCTCCTGCTGAGGACTATTCTTTTGGGGAAACCCTACATACCATGTGGGAGCATTTCCATTGGGAGAGCCAGGATTATTCCGATTCTAAGAAAAGACTTAGAGACTTTCTTTTACTTCCTCAGCACAGACCTCTTGCAATTCCCCCTGTTCTAGACATAGTAGATGATGTTTTTCCAGAGTCCGGTCTGTCTCCAGACTCTTTACCTCCTGCCCCTGTTAAGCCGGACAGATACTACAGGGTCCCAGACTCCCATAAATGTCTTTATAAAAATCCTGCTGCTGACCCAGACACTATCTCACAGGGTCCCAAAGGGGTCAAGGCTGCTTCTGCCAAAAACCTGTCCCCTCAGACAGAGATTCTAGGGCTTTGGACAGATGGGGGAAAAAAGTTTACACTTCTGCTACCTTGGCTGTAAGGGCTTTAAATTGTCAGTTTCGTATGCTCAAATATCAGCAATACTTAATGTCTTTGTTAAAGCAAAAAATGTTGACAAATTCTGAATGTTCTGAGAACAAAGATTTGCAGGATTTATTGCATGCAGCTGAACAAGTGGGAAAACATACTTTGCAATGTGGCTATGATTCACTGGAGGCCTTGTGCAGGGCCGTTGTTACAGGTTCTGTTATTAGAAGGCATGCTTGGTTAAAGGAACAGAATCTGCCTTATCATGTTAAAGCAAAATTATTGGATGCTCCATTACAGCATGATACTTGTTTGGTGTTAAGGCAGAGGAGGTGTTAAAGAAAATGGAGAATAAGGCAAAATCTATGCAGACAGTAAAGGATTTCTTACAGGTACAACCTCCCAGATTTAGCAGGAACTGGCCCTCTAAGAATTGGTCCTTTCCAATGTCAGACAGACCACAAAGAGGCAGATTCAGACGCCCTAGAGGCAGGCAACAGCCCCAGAGCTCATACAGGCCCAAACAATGGGGTGCTTCTACCTCCAAAAGCGGAGAAGACAAATCACAGCCTTATAGAAAACAGTCCCAATGACTTCCCTCTGCCAATGCCAAGCACTTATTTTTTGGCGGCACCCTTAGGGGCAAAGCTAGCACTTTTTTCACAAAACTGGCACAAGATCACCCAGGACAAATGGGTCTTATATATAGTCTTTCAGGGCTACAGGTTCCACTTTCACACCCTTCCAAAGGCAAAAGGTATGCCAGACCTGCCACGCAATCAATGGCAAGAGGAACAAAAACAAGTTTCATCTCTCATGGACATGGGAGCTATTCAGCCAGCGCCACAACAAGAGCAGGGACAAGGATTTTACTCAAGACTTTTCTTAGTACCAAGAAAGGACAAAGCCTGGAGACCAATTCTGGACCTGTCTATTCTAAATACTTTTGTGGACGTCCCAAAATTCAAAATGTTGACTCTACAGCAGCTTCTGCCCATGCTGGACAAGAAGGCTTGGCTTGTAACTTTGGACCTCAAAGAGGCATACCTGCATGTCCCAATCAGACAATCTTGCAGAAGATACCTCAGATTCATAGCTGGCTCACTGCACTACCAGTTCTCTGCACTGCCCTTTGGCTTAATTAAAATTAAGAAATTGCAATTAGAAATATCCTATTTTAAGGAATGTCTTGAACATAAAATTATACCAAAAGGCTTAAGGCATTACCAGTACCCGACTGGTTTAATAGTGAACTCTGACTTTCACAAAGACTTAATTATGCTTTTTGACAAGCAGGGTTTTGACATTTTGCACTTGATGATTAAACACTATACCATCTGGATTGGCCGGCTGGTGATTGATATTACTGAATTAGACTCTACTATTAAAATGGATGAAGAATTCAATAGATACAAGTTTGAATACAGCCGCTGTTTTAGCAGCATTGATCAGTATTTGAACAAACTGAAACAGAACAAAATTAAAAAATTAGACCGAGACTGTAGAGCCTATGAGCAAGGAGTTGCTTATCCTCCTCCTACCCCCTCTCAATCTTGGCAACACTCTTCTTCTAATATTTTACATACCGAAGCAGTACATAATAATCAGAGCTCTGGTAACCGCCCTGCTTTTAACTTTGTCAACACCAATCCTCCTAGTACCAGTATCAGAGACCTGGATATGTTTGAAACTAATCCTCAATTAGAACCTACAGTGAGGAGAAGTGAGAGGTTGCAGAATCGGAAGTTACAGTCCAATGGTGGGGGTGGGGGGATATCTACCCCCACCGTGCAGCCACAGGTTTTTTACGATGTCAATCGACTGGGAGCTGTTCCCAAGCCACGCAACAATTATTACCAACAGAACAAAGGAAACTTTCAAAGACCCAGACAACAGAGACCTTAATTGATACTCCTGTCAGCTTCTATTCTTCCCCCACATCTAACATCAGAGAGGGGACTACAGTTATTGATAATGCTGACATGGAGTATATTGATTCTACTTGTGTAGGAAACTTAACCAATACTGGACTGAATGATATTAACAGTACTGATGAAACACAGGAGGAAGACTTTGCACGTATGACGAAACCTGTTATCACCGCTAACCATTTAGGTGACTTTAACATATATAATTTTTCTTCTGTACCAATTCCGGAAGAATTAGCTGACCTTTTAGCAAAAGGCCACACTTATGTTCCGCAGCATAAATCAGACCTGGTTGACAACATTCTTGCTATTAAAATGTACACCCGTAAACTTAACTTTAACTTAATGTTTGGAAGTAACACCAATAATGATAACAACAACCCTTTTTGGGTACCCAGCACTTTCAATCCCCCTCTGCTTCCTATTATTCAGTGTTTTGAAAACATGTGTGAACTAGACCTTAGACAGAATTTTAAAGCATTGCCTCAATTTGAGAAGATAAATGTTTCTAAAAAAGAACAGGAATTGCTTGAGTTTGTTAAGGCACATAGTTTACGTATTTGTAAACCTGATAAGGGAGGGGGGGTAGTCGTGTTTGACAAGGTCGATTATTTTGACCGCATGCTTTATCTGTTAGACAACGACTCTTATGTCTTGAGTTCAAGATCTGAAATTAACAAAGCCTATTCCAACATTAAAGATAGTCTTAACGAAATGCTTCTTGAGGGTCGACTTCAACAGGAACAGCATAACTACCTATCCACGCTATACCCTAGGTTCCCTTGTCTTTTTGGGATCCCCAAGATACATAAGGACTTGTATAACCCACCTATGCGTCCCTTAGTCGATGGACGCAGATCCCCTACGTACGCTTGTGCTAAATTAGTAGATTTTATACTACAGAAATACTTGATACAAGAAGAACAAATTTGTAAGGACTCGTGGACCTTCCTGGCCAAGATAGGTGAAATTACCTTTGACCCTAATATCAACTTCCTTACCATTGACGTCAAAGACCTTTACACCTGTATACCCCTAGAATTGGCCAGTGATTGGGTGGGTATTACCCTTAAGAGGAAACAAGCACCTGTTGCAGAAATATCCCTAGTTCTTGAACTTCTAGAGTTTATTTTATATAATAACTATTTCTTGCTGGGTGAGAATTTCTATTTACAAACAACTGGGGTGGCCATGGGCTCGCCCTGCGGGGCCAACTTGGCCAACATAGTCATGTCGTACTGGGAACGAGAATATGTGTTCAACAACAGTGAAGTCATGCATAACATTAAGTACTATACACGTTACCTGGACGATATCTTCATCCTATTCAAGGGTAATGAACCTGAATGCAACTCCCTTCTGGACTTCTTTAATTCTTCCACAGATTTTCTGTCCTTCACCTTCGATTTTAGTAAGAGTGCTATAGCCTATTTAGATATATGGTTGGTGAAAAACATTGAATTGGAGAAATATGTAGCTAAGATCTATAGGAAACCAACGTATTCTAACTCTTTACTACATTATAGCAGCTGTCACCCAAGCTACCAGAAAAGGTCAGTAGTTAAGGGGCAATTAGTTAGGGCTGCTCGCATTGTTAGCTTGGATGCAGACTTTCAAAATGAGTGTAAATCACTAGTTGACATGTTCCTACACAGAGGGTACCCACCACCCTTACTTGACAACCTAGTGAGAGAGGTGACTAACAAAAGACTTAATGGTATGTATCTACCTCTACTTAGGGTAGATACACCTGAAGAGGGCACCTATACAACTACCCCAACTCCGGTTACACTTAGACAGGTACCCATCGTCAGTACATCCAATACTAACACCAGATTAATTCTAACTTTCAGTATTGATAGCTATTACATATTTGATATTATTAAAAAGAATTGGGACATCTTTAGAAACAACTTTACAGTACTAAGTAAAGTAGGGTGCAAACCAGAGATTACTTTTCGGAGGGGTAAAAACTTGAAATCCTTATTGGAACTTAATGACAACATCCCCACCCGAACACCTGGTATGTACAAATGTCAAAACTGTAACCAGTGTAAGCATATTTTGGAATCTAATAGGTTCACGGCTAACAACCAATGCTTTAACTTGCGTTGCAGATCTACTTGCAATACCCGCATGGTTGTTTATTTAGCACAATGCCAAAAATGCGAAGGGTTCTATGTGGGTAAAACTGAACGTAGGTTACGTGAACGGATCTACGAGCATCAATATGCTATAAGTAAAGATAAGCAAGAGAATGCGTTGGCTAAGCACATTTCTACGTTCAAAGACCACTCTTTTAAATTTATGGTTATCGACCAGTTACTTGAAAATAAGAGAGGAGCCCCTTTACAGTTACTATTGGAAGCATCTGAACTGAGATGGCAGATCAGACTTAATGCCTATGCTTTTCCCGGTCTAAATGAGGGTTGTTCCATCAGTTCTTTACTTAAACTGAGAAATTTACTAAGATAGACTACACATTTTCACACCCTTACTTTGTACCCATGGTATCTATCTATTTATTCACTCATTTTTTACCGATTCACAGTCCTGTTAGTCTGTACTCCTACCTTTAGAGACAGTATGAATGTAATTAGTAGTTGTATTTGTATGTGTGTGTGTGTATATATATATATATATATATATATATATATATATATATATATATATATATATATATATATATACACATATTTATGTATACACTTTAAATACACACACACACATTTAAAGTGTTTTTTCTTATGTATGTAGGATGTTTTTTCCCATGTATTTAAGATGTAGAAATACACATACATTCATATATTTTGTATTTACAATTTTTAAAAAATACACGTACAAAACTAAGTTCAATTAGGGTACTGTCATACGCTGTGGGGGTATGTCTTTCATAGTTACTCCCATTAGTATATATACTTTTTACATATTCCATACTCATTTACATGTACGCTCCAAGGAGCTTATATCATATCTTATTATATTATATATATATATATTTATTTGTTTATACTTGTTTACATATGATGCAGAAATATATGTTCATTTATTATGTATTTATATATTTCTAAACATATATATATAATTAAGTATAGTTAAGAATCAGTTTCATCTTGTGGGGTTAAGTTACTTTGCAGCTTATTCTAATTATAGCTACTTTTAATTTTTACTTTTTAGCTACTTTTATAATACTTCTAATAATGCTCTGTATTTTTGTATTTATGGTCATGTTTATGTTTAGGTAATACCTATTTTTAAATTTCTACATTTTATTTTATTATACTTAATTGACTGATTGCTATTTAATAGTCAATTAAGGAATTAAGGACAGTATATAAGCTGTTGTTGATTTATGTAATTTGTCTGAAGAAGTCTGTGTACTACACAGACGAAAAGCGCTTTACTTTAATAAATTTGTCCTGTGATTAGTAATTTCTTGGTATTCATTTGGCGTTTCCACCAGCACTTTTTTGGATCCTGTTTGTGTTATATATTTCCTGGTTTTTGTGCTCTGTACTTATTTGAGAATTCTCTGCACTGCCCTTTGGCTTATCTACTGCACCCAGGGTCTTCACAAAATGTCTGGCACCAGTAATTGCATTTGCAGACAAAGAGGAATTTAAATATACCCCTACTTGGACGACTGCCTTATTCAAGCAAAGGACAAAGATATTCTACTACGGCATCTGGCGTTTGTAAAAAGATTACTAATTTGCCTAGGGTACACAGTAAACGAAAATAAATCAAAACTAGTACCCTCTCAAGAGATAATATTCCTGGGTGCAAGCTTAAATACAACTGCCCAGATGGCTTATCTCACGCCAGACAAACAAAGGCATCTGACTTCTTACTTCAAAGACATGGCAACAAAGACCCAGTTATCTGCAAGAAAAATTCTGCAGGCTCTGGGCTACATGGCATCCTGCATTCTACTAATTCCATATGCAAGACTGCATATGAGGAAACTACAATGGTAACTAAAAAGTGTTTGGACTCAACATTGCCACAGCCTGGAAACAGTAATTACTCTCATTCCCTGCCTGCAACAGGAATTTCAATGGTGGGCATAGGCCTGTCGCCACAACAAGGGACAGCCATTAACCTTAACCACTGTCAGGCATACACTAACATAAGATGCATCAGATTATGCCTGGGGGGCGCACATGGCAGGAAAATGTATTCGGGGCACATGGCCCACAAACCAAATGCATCTTCATATCAATCAAAAAGAGATGCTAGCTGTACAAAATGCCCAGACAGCCTTCAAGGACCTACTTCATCCAGGACAACTACTGATAAAGACAGACAATACTACAGTTATGTGGTACATAAACAAGCAAGGAGGCACACATCCCTACCCCCTCTGCAAGCAAGCCATGACTTTGTGGAACACAGCATTGACTTATCAAGTACATCTGCAAGCACAATTCGTGCCAGGAAAGACAAATACTTTGGCAGACGAACTAAGCAGAAACCTCATGGATCCTCACGAGTGGAAACTGGATCCATAAATCTTCAACATGATAACAGGGAAATAGGGATGCCCAGACATTGATCTATTCACTTCCCCTCACAACTGCCAGCTACAGAGATTCTGCACTCGGACTTATCACAAGCAAGCATGGAAAGTGGACGTCCTTTCATTCAGCTGGAAAGCCCATACAGTATATGCCTTCTCTCCTCTCCAAGGTACTCCTAAAGGTCAGACAAGAGAAGCCAAAAATGATTCTGATTGCCCCAGACTGGCCACGCCAGCACTGGTACCCAATCATAAAGAGCTTGTCTCAAGGTCCAGCCTGGACATTGCCTCTAATACCTCATTTGCTGACACAACAGAACAGTCAGATCCTGCACAGCCAACTCAGAACCCTAAATCTGGCTGCATGGCAGATAATGTAATCATTCAGGACACACCTCTCTCTAAAGCAGTTATGGATGTTATTTTGGAGGCCAGGAGGCCCAGCACCAGAAAATCTTATGCAGAAAAATGGAAGAGATTCTGTGCTTGGAACCAAGCGCAGGGAATTGACTCGCTTGAACCAAATATTCCTCAGATTTTGCAATACCTAACTGAGATGCTGGACAAAGGCCTATCCTTCTCATCAATTAAGATCCATGCCTCTGCCATTTCAGCTTATTACAATACGGACCCACCTATTTTTTCTCATCCACTGCTAAGACAGTTTCTCAGAGGGGCCAAAAACATATGACCTCCATTGAGAGCTCCAATACCTACTGCCTCGTTTTGAGCCTGCCAATACAGCAGAGATAAAATACTTGTCATGGAAAACCGCTCTTCTCCTAGCAATAACATCAGCAAGAAGAGTCTCAGAGTTACAGGCACTAATGGCTGTGGAACCTTTTATTATTTTCCATCAGGACAGGGTTTCTTTATGGACAAACCCGACATGTATGCCTAAGGTAGTGTCCAGTGTGGCTCTTAACCAAACCATACATTTGCCTACCTTTTATCCAAACCCACAGAATAAGGGGGAGGACTTCTGCATACTTTGGACATACACAGACAGCTACGCTTTTACTTGGACAAGACTAAAGCCTTCAGAAAGACTGTGCAGCTCTTAGTGGCATATGCTGCAGGTTCTCAAGGAAAAGCCATTTCAAAGCAGACTATTTCAAAATGGATAGGCCACTGCATTCGTTTCTGCTATTTACAACATGGCAAATCAGTGCCCAAGGGCATTAGGCCACATTCTACCAGAGCAGCAGCCACTTCAGCAGCCTTTCTCAGAGGAGTACCGACCAAAGACATTTTAGAGGCTGCAACTTGGGAGTCCAGTGCACACTTTCACAAAGCACTACCATTTACCTCTCTACTCTAAATCCAGAGCAGGCTTTGCCACTGCAGTTCTGAAGGGCCTCATAGCCACTCCAAACTCTTATTTAGGCCCAGCCGCCCAACCTCAGCTTTGGGATTCAACCCAGGAGTAATGACTACAACAGTGAAACACGATGAACATAGTACAGTTATGTACCTACCATAAATGTAGATGTTTAAGTGTATTCACTGTTGCAGTCCAGGTTACCCTCCCACCATCCCCCTTTTTCTTTGCTGGGACTTGTCTGTACCTATCTATTCTATACAACCTATGTGGTGTATTTGCTTGTAGATGAAGGTGATGTGCATGCTTTTTTTCTGATCATAATTTTTACAGCCTACCCTTTTGGGGGCACCTGACATCTGGGTCAAGAAAAACTGAAGAAAATGGCGTCGGCTGCATCTTTTATACCCCTCGCGCACTGATGTCAGAGAAGAGGCGACAGCAGCTGACATCGGACCAGGACTTTGGAATTCAGGCCGACTGCGGGTAGCCTGCCAGCAGGATAAACCAAGTGTAATGACTGCAACAGTGAATACACTCGAACATCTACATTTATGGTAGGTACACAACTGTACTTTCTGTCTAAACTCCTACTAAATTCACTTCTTCCATACCATATATTTTCATAAATTTCTTCAAAAATGTACCCATTTTTGTTATATTTTCCCTTCTAGGTCACCTAGATACCCCTCATTGTTTGTTGCAAACCAAATTGTAGTCCCCACCTGCAAGTAATCCTTGCTGAAAACTGATTATTTCTCCCAGAATTTTCTTAAGCTAAGCTCCATTACAGGAGTTTTAATTGGAATATAAATGCATGTCATTGTAATCCTCCTGCCTTGCCAGTAGCCCCCTAGTACTACAAATCTACCATTATTACCTTTTTTTTCTTTTTTATCACTATTGGAGTTCCTCTCAGAATTAGTACAAGTGCTCCTGTTTTCCTCTATCTCAGATATTCCACTGAATAACCATCCTGGAATCCTTTCTTTATCAGATTCACATGCTCAGTTTTTTTCCAAATGTGAAAAGATGATGTCTTTTAGCTGTTTATGCAGGTGGTAAAGTACTTGTTTTTGCTTTACTCCTCTTTATTTCCACAAGCCCAAAGCGTTCCTTACAGAATTATTGTATTTGACACATACACCACACTTTGTATGCAATATGTGCAAAAATCCTGGTAAAACTGGTTGTCCATAAACACAGTATCTCCTGAAGGACCATGTATATGTTCAGTAGTTTAAGCAACATATATTGCAACCACTCAGTAAATGCTAGAATGTAGCCATACAGTCTAATTATATTTCTTCAGTTTTCGATAACCAAGGAACATTACGTTTGTGGTACATATAATACAGTTTGGGAAAACACTATTGGCCGAATTCAGAAAAGTTACTGTGGAGTGTACACCTAGTGCTAATCTTTCTGCATTCAGAGATGGCCCTACCGTGGTGCTGTAACATGAAGAGGAGCAGCACTACTGTGGGCTGTCTCCATGGCTGTGCTGAATGCTAATGGGGGATTCTGGGGGCAAGCAATACACTGATTAGCCATTTGCTTTCCCCAGGAACTGCCAAGTGGTAAGGTATCTATGTATCCGAATTATTCAGAGAGTTGTTTGATTGAATAAAGTAACACTACAACTCCTCCCTGCTTGTGTTAATAAATGCAACTTAAAGCTTATGTTCTTCTATAGTGGTAGATGCAAGTCCTGAGGAATTTAGCAGTCAGGTGGTGTTATGGTGTATGCATGTATGTGTGTGTGTGAGCACACGTGCATCTGTGCCTGGTTGGTCATGGGGGGGGGGGGTTAAGGAGGGATTAGTTTAGGCAGGGGATTGTGTATATGCATGAATGTGTGAGTGGGGATTGGGGGCTGTTATAATTCACACTCCCGTAGATTAATTAGCAAACCCTGCAACATAGGGCCAGTGGGGTTTACTAACCACCAGGGATAACGTTTTAATACTGTGACTTAAAGGCAGTTAGGGTTAGGTGGCAGTAGCCACAAGGAGAACTCTACTGTTTGCCTTAGTGGCACTTAGACAAGACATGGTTTTAAGGGAATACTAGTAACCAAGTATAACAGCACGCGCGCACACACACACACACACACACACACACACACACACAATTCCTCAGTGATAGATGGTCCAAGGGACACTAAACACCAGGGGTACAGAAAATGGTGTGCCTTAAGGGCATTTATGTAAAAAAAAATACAAAAGACAAACGTGGGTCAGGTGGCACTAGATAGACACCAGGGATGTTATAAATAATGCGCCTTAAAGGCAGTATAAAGATTCAAACTTTGCATCCCCCCACAGAGTATATTAGTCCTCTGTGCCACCACTAAACACCAGATACGATATAAAATGTGGAAAAGAAAGGGTGGGGAAAAGAAGCATTGAAGCCTGTACCCTTGACACAGGAAACATCATCATTAACCTGCGATGCTAGTTAGTTTTTGTAGTGAGATTTTTTTTTCCCTTAAGTAATGTAGTAAGGATTTCAGCCATTATCTAAGGCCTGCAAAAGTGTGTGAGTTATGAGGGAGAGAGCACATACAAACATACTTCTCTAAGCCTCATATTGCAAGAAGTCTAGACAAAGCCAAACATAATGGGGGAAGAAGCACACTATCAGGGACGTATGTATCTGCATTTTTTCAACTGTTTTCACTGTTTGTGCCTGCTTCGTTATCTGTACTTGTTTTGCACTGAAGTATTGCTTTTAGTATAGAGTAGATCTAAACTTGCTGTATCTAGCCTGCTTTTCATACACTTGAACTTAAATCCAGCCATTTTACATTAAGAAGGGCTCCCTGCACCCTTGTGGCAGAAGAGTATGAATATAGCCTTGTCTGAGCTGGCGATTGCTGGGAGTAAGGATCATTGTATGATTTCCTATTGGCAAACACCAAAAATGACTTTTTTCCCTAGATACCAGTCAGTGAAACCCTCCCAGGCTTCCCTGCTTCTTGGCAGGCAACTCAGCTGTGCACTTCTGCACTGCAGGCAACTCAGCTGAGCACTCAGCAGTATCGCCCCATTCATCCCTGATCTTATAGAGAACAAGACCCTGTTAATCCCAGAGCAATAGCTAATCTAATTTGCCCTCTCACAAACTAGTACTTAAGAATTAACTGATACTGTGGACAGTCAGTTTCCCAACATTTCTCCAGCCAGCCTGATTGACATGGGCATTCTGAGGCAATGTAACAATTGTCTCATATGTACTGACAACCACTTGCTCACAAAGCAAACAAATACAGTATGTGAGAGATATAACAGTACCATGAAACTAGAATTAAGTTTCCTTACGTAACAATAAACAACACCTCAAACAAGTTGTCAGCTCACACACATCTCTCATACAAGATAAGGTCAAGACACAACCCACATATGTGGAGGTACTCACTAATAGCTTACTAAGAGACCAGAGACCTCCCAGTTGCAAACAACCAACATATACTGGTACTAAAAGAATCCACCACTACACATTACATATTAGTGTCTCAACAATTAAGCCCCTAAGGCAAAACACCTCAAAACCAAATGTTCTAGTGATAGGCGACTCAGTAGTATGACACACAGATGTCCCCTTCACCAGGGTAGACAAAGAGGAGGTCACGGTAAGCTGCCTGTCAGGTGCCAGGATCTTTCAAATCACACATGCACTCAAGTCACTCTGCAACAGCTCCTGTTATGACTCTATCATAGTACATGTTGGAGTGAATGACTTCAGACGCACCTGTCTGGACTATATGACTAGAGACATGACTGAACAATCGGATTACGTGTCCCAGGCAGGTATGTCCCTAGCCTTAAGCAGCATTCTGCCTTCACCTTGGGTGATACCACAATACATAAAAAATATGATCAATTTCAGTAATTGGCTTAACTTTTGGTGTTACTCCAAGGGGATTCCATATCTGTCTGCCTAGGAAGACATTCTCGACAGATCACGCTGTTTTGCCAGAGGTGGCTTTCACTTGTCTTCTCAAGGCTTTTGGATACTGGCAAAGACGCTTGCCTCCCCTCTAGTGCCCTTTTTTAGGGAATGTCAAAATAACAAAACTTTCCATGTAAAGAAACCCACTAGTCACAAATTCAAGGTCATGCTGCTTAATGCTAGGAGCCTAAACTGTAAACTGCACTCTCTGGAAGCATTCCTCACCTTGGAAGATGCTGAGATCTGTGCAGTCACTGAGACATAGTTCAAAGCTGCTGAGAGCACCCTGACCATACAAGGCTACAATGCCTTTCACATATTCATGCCCCAAAACAATCTGAAAGCACCAAAGGTGGAAGTGTATCTATGTACATTAAATCCAAATGCACATCAAGACTGGTAAAACCAGGTCCAAATAACCATAGGTAAAATACCCACCACATCATTGCCAGCTACAGGTCCCCTACCATAAACCAAGAGAAGCACACCACGTTGCTGAACCTGCTAGAGTCACTCAGTATACAGCCAAACACCTTGGTCATAGGAGGTTTCAGCTATTTTTCCAACAGCTGGGTGATTTACAAGAGAACAAACATGATCACTGTGAGGTTCCTGGACTTTAATTCAAATGCCTTGGAACAGTTGGTCTGCACCTGCACAAGAGGCTCAAATGTCCTAGACCTAGTGCTCACCAACATGGAGGGGGGGTCACCACACTACCCCTGGTAAGATCAGACTATCAAACTGTCTTGTTTTGAAGTAAAGATCAGACCTGACCCCCACCCTCCCAAAGGAGCAAAAAACTGAAAGATTTCTCCAAAACAAACTATAATTTACTGAGTGATGGTATAAAAAGTTTCAAAGCCCCTGCTAGCACAGCGAACAATAACTCCTATGCAGAGGAGTACACAAATGCCCTAAATAGCCAATTAAACAAATGTATTGACTCTGCTGTACCTGAGAGGATGAAAACCAGGTCCTCCCAAAAAACAAGCCACCCTGGTTGACTGTTAGTATAAATAAGTTGTATAACAAAAGAAACAAATATGTCATAGAACAAGAGGGAACTTGCTCAATAGATGAATACTCTCCACAGCTTGAACAAGCAAATCAGATATCTCATAAAGTCCTGTAAGGCTAGTTATGAGTCTAAATTAGCATCTCTAGCTAAAGACAATCAATCATAAGGCATTCTTTAGCTACGTTCAAAATCTAAAAGGGAAAGCCCACCTGTGTGCCAAACTTATAGTGGATGGTACCAGATACACTGAACCTGAGGAAATGACTAACCTGCTAGCTGACAGATTTGGTAATAACTCCACCCCCTCCCCCCCATCCTTACCAGCTATACTCCAAGGTGTTCCTGACACAAGTCTTCTACTGAGTATCTCCAAAGAACAGGTTATACAAGCGCTCTTCAAGGCTAAAAACATGGCCTCTGTGGGGCCAGGTAACATTCAGGCTGCCTATTAAAAAAATCTATAACAAGACCTAGTGGAACCACTTGGCACTCCCTTTAACCATAGCCTGAGCACTGGCTTTGTTCTGGCAGAGTGGAGATGAACAGTAATCCCCTTGCACAAAGGGGGTCCATCAACCGATCCCGTGAACTATCGACCCATAAACCTAACCAGTCTTATCTGCAAAGCCATGGAAAGAATTATCATGAACCTTATCAATGGGGGCATAGGTGACCTCCAAACTCTTGACCGGACACTGTTTGGTTTCGCCAGGGGTAGATCTTGCTTATTAAACCTGGTAAACTTCTTTGAAAATGTCACCAAAGCCTTGGATGAGGGTAAAATGGTATATATTGCTTATCTTGACTTAGCAAAGGCCTTTGACACAGTTCTCCACTCGGGAATCATTGAGAAACTCTCCCAGCTGGGGATAAATCCTTATGTCACTAGATGGGTAGCTGACTGGCTCACCGACAGAACACACAGTGTCATCGTTGGGGAGTCCAACTCTACCAATAAACCAGTTACCAGTAGGGTACCACAAGGATCTGTGCTGTGCTCTCTACTGCTTGGTTTTCATTTCTTGGAAGTCCAGGTGAAAGTAGATGTCCTGTGGCTTACCAAGTTTTCAGATGAATGTAAACTTGGTGCAATCCTAGAATCCCCCAACAATGGTAACTTACAGAAAAATGATTGGTGTCAAAGTCACTGACTAAATGTAAATGTAAAATTATCCCCTTTGGCAAAGAAGCAGCCCATACTAATTATGATATAGGTAGCACCCTTCTAAGTTCAAACCCAGTGGTGTGAGACTTGGGAACACAAGTTGATAGCAATCTAAACTTTGATCGCCATGTGTCCATATTGGTAAAGAAAGCCTTCTACATTGCACATTTCATAAGCAGGGGCATCACATCCAAGACTAAGGAGATTATAACTCTGTTGTACTTGACCCTTATCAGATCACTAATTGAGTCCAATGCTCTCTTCTGTAGATACCTCACCAGACGCCTGCAGCAACTAGAAAGACTACAGAGGTTTCTAACCAAGAGAAACAAGAGCCTCCAAAATATGTCATACATGAAAAAACTGATAGCCCTGCCACTGTACTCTGTATCATATAGGCTGTTGAGAGGCGACATGTGCCTGGACTGCAGTGCAGTCTCTGACCCTGCCCTAATGGAAATGCTGCATATCTGCAAATCAAATGGGACAAGAGTCACTTGGTCCAGGGATCTCAACCAAGCCTGTGAAATTAACAAAACTTGTTGGAGAGACAGATACATCTCCCAGAGAGTGCCGCTCATCTGGAATAAGCTCCCACTTCACATGAAGCAGAGCACCTCAATAACTCTGTTCACTCACAGCTTTGACAATTGGATGGATGACTGTAAATTCATACCGGGGGTGAGGGTGGCACCTATGTCCCTCATGGACAAGGGCAGTCCGTGCTTATCATAGAATTGCTTGCTAACAAGGACCATCTAACTATGGTCAATTAGGGTGCACAGGTTTTTTTACATGGCTAGGCTTGTAAAGGCCCTAGGACCATTAGCCTAATACCCTCCTATTAACCTAAATTTGTAAAGTAGTTAGAATAACAGCTTTTGTACTAGCATGCATTTAATAAAGGATCCGTACTCTGAATCTCTAATGTCTTGCATTAATGATTGACTGTAATCGCCCTTGATTTACAAGAGCATGAAAAAGGAGACATTTTGGGGATTCTGACAACAAAGACACAGGTGTACATGTGTGCGCATGTGCGTATACTGTGTGTATGTGTTTGGGAGAGTAAATGGGGGGTACCTATGCTACAGCAATGCATGGGAGAGTAAATGGGGGGTACCTATGCTACAGCAATGCATGGGACACTAGTGTTAACTACCACAGGAAAGTGCTAATCTACAAGTGTGGTAGTTAATTGTGATTCAGAGACATGCAGAGTAGCTGATAATGATGGCTTTCCTCATTGCAACTTTCATGTCTCTGAATTGCAAATTGTGCATTTCTGAAACGGGGCCTGTTTAAATCAGTCCTTAATGCGAGCACTGAGGTTCTTTTCTGATTTCCTGAGTGTATTTTACTGTAATGTAACATATATAACATTTACAAATGCATGTCGGAGCAAATAAGTAAGAGTTCCCATTCCCCATAGCAGCTATGCAGATGAATGCAACATTCTTTTGTAACATTTTATGTATAAAAAATGATGTGCAATTCCCTTGGTTTTCCTTTCAAATTTACAGTATATCCTTAAACTTATCACTGAAGGCACATATTCATTTGTTAGTAAATTCTGTTGCCTTTCTGTCTTTTATCCTTTCCAGCTAAAACCTACATGAAGTTGTACACTGTAAAAAAGAAGCACCTGTGTAAAGCATGTAGCAGAAGTTTAGTTTGCATTCATTGCACCTAATGTAGTTTGTGTATTGACAGAAGAGAATGCAACAGTATGTTCTACAAAGATTCTTGTATATAAAGTATTTCAACAGCAATCAATTCTGACATTTATTTAAATATTGTATATGCATTAAAAACTGTACCTCCTGGCTGAATAAAACGATGCACATACTTTTTTTTATTTATACAGCCACTGTTTAAAAGGAGTTAGTAAAATAACTTTTCATTGCTGTCAGCTTTCTCATCTGTTTAATAAAATATGCATACATATCCTTCCTTCCCTTCCTTTTGCATATATGATTTCCAATATGCCAGTCAAAAAGCAAAATATTTTTTCAAGTAAAATACCCCCCACCCCACCCCCCACCCCAGTTTTTAAACTTTTTTTAGTCAATGTATGTGAAGGTTTTGCAATGGCAAAACAAGCAGAAAGCATATACTGTTGAATAGAAACAAGTGAACTTTGTAATCATCCAACATACAAAATCAGGTAGAGGGATTCAGAAATTGCTCGTGGTGAAGAACTTCTTGTCATTATCTGAACATAAGGCATTTTGTAAATCATTTCTAGCTTCATGAAATGGGCAGAATGTGACTAGGGATGCATCTAAAACAAATGTGTTTGCATTAAGTGTAAACACATTTATTTTAGATGCATATCTAGCCACGTTATGTGAAGCTAGGAAGGGTTCGGAGAACACTTAATTGTGTTCAGCTCACGTTAAGTAGTACTTTATTAAGCCATCTTTCTGAATATGCCCCTTATATCTTAGGTGAAAATGCATTCACCTTATTCCATACGAATGTATACAGCATATTACTTTATTTAAATTGTTACTGAAATCTGTTTACTATATAATAGTTGTATTTCATTTGCAATTTAAGTGGAGGTAATTGCTTAATCAAAACACATGGCTTCTGCCTTCTAATGATGTATAACAGTCGCTCTGAATAAAACTGCGGGCTGTGTTCAGAAAAATTATTTGCAAGACCATGTAGTCACCATAAAGCAGATTTGAGGTAGTGTAGTATGGTCTGATGCTGACTAACTAGGTGGTAAGGATGATGATGTATAACGGGGTCAGAATAAGTAGAAAATTTGCTGGCAAAAACACAACAGATCACATAATGAACAGGATAGTGCCATGACAGTCACTTGACCTCATGAGCCCAGTGATGTGCATATAGCATGCTTGTGAAAATGTGCTGTTCAAAGCAGATCATAACATTTCTACAAGCACAACTGATAGCCCAGTTAATGGCTGCACAGCAAACTCATTATTTTCAGATTATAAATAGGAGGGGAAATGGATTGTGTATAGGAGAGATGAAAAGAGGGAGGAGCATGCATATAAAACCACTTTTTCATTCCACTTGCCTTTCTGTGTAAAAGGGGGATACCAAAAGCATATTTTTGTGGGACACATGACAATTTGTTATGTTGCCGAGTGGTAGAGAGGAAGGTAGCGTGGGGAAGGTGTGAGCCGGAAAGATGGTATAGGGATGGCAGCAGGGGCAGGCAAAGACTTGACAGGGTGGTGCTAACATGTGGATGATTGGACAGTGAACTGGGGAGAGAAGTGACATGCAACGAAAGGATTGGATAGGTTAGGATGATGGTTGATTGCCATGCTGCACATTAGAGCACCTGACCTGATGTTCTTCATCTCCATGACTGTTATGGCTAGGCCAAGCAATTGGCCTACTGGCCAAGACTTGGCAGCTGTGTGACTCTGCCAGTCACAGTAGGGCAAGCAGGCTGCTAGTGCGAACGTTCAGCCTCAGATCCACAAAGGCAGTCTCCAAGTCTTCCGCATCCTGCCAGGTGACATACTTGTAACCACCTGTGAAACACCCAATGGGGAACCCACACTTCAGCAGATGCCAGCAGGTAGCCCTTCAGGTTGCCCCCTGCTGGATGAATTGCATCAACTTGCAGGTAGGCTGGCCTGGAGACGTTTATGGAACCCAGCAGGTGATGGCAAGGCAGGTGCATTTTGAGGTCACCATTGCTGCAGCACATCCACTACTGCTAGTAACATTGTATAAAGTATGAACGTAAATGGGGAAGAAGTGAAGCAACAAAAGATAAGGAAAAAAACAACAATAGAAAGAGAAACACAAAAGCAATTATCTGTGATATCCAGTACATTGGGTGACAGTACAGTCCCTGTAGAAATGCTAAGTGTGCAGCATAATCAGCCCCCCCCCCTTTTCCCATTTTTTTTCTACATGGGGTAGGGATATCTTGTTAACTGTCACCAACTCAAGTTAAGTGTGTAGTGGCAAAGAAAAATCAGCATAGAGGCCTGACAGAAAGGTACTACAGCAGTATGAGTGCCACAAGGGGTAAGATTAAACACCATATAACCAGTCCCCAGTGTATACGGCATGTGAACAGTGCATGATCAGCAAGGCCATGGAATGGACTATAGTGGACCTCATTAACAAGGACATTGGCAACCTCCAAACACTCAATCCCACACAGTTTGGCTTCATCAAGGGGAGGTCATGTGTGTTTAGTCAACTTTTTTAAGACAGTCACTAAAACCATGGATGAGGGGAAGACAGTGCACACTGCCTAACTTGACCTGGCCAAAGCCTTCAACACTGTTCCCCACTTGGGCATAATAGATAAACTCTCTCAACTAGGCTTCAATCCATATGTTACCATATGGGTAGCAAACTGGCTCACTGATAGATCCCACCTAGTCAGAATAGGGGAAGCCACCTCAAGTAGTAGATCCATATCGAGTGGCATACCACACGGTTCGGTCTTGTGACCTCTGTTATTTGGGATATACTTTTCTGATGTGCAGGCCAAACCATTGGGCTATGGCTGACCAAGTTTGCAGATGACCGCAAGCTGGGCGCTGTTATCAATTCTCCTAGTGACATGGATATCCTTCAAGAGGGTCTCACCCAAACAAATGACTAGTGACAGAAACATAACCTTAAGCTGAATACAAAAAAATGCATCATCATCCCCTTTGAGGAGAGTGACGTCCCCACAAATATATATTAATAACAACGTCCTAAGCACACAATCAGTCGTGAGGGATTTGGGCACCCAGATTGATAACAACCTGACTTTTGACCACCATGTTGCTTTCTTTGTACGGAAAGCTTTCTACATGGCCTACCTCATAAGTAAAGGTATCTCATCCAGGGAGAAGGCAGCAGCTGGAGAGACCACAGAGGTTCCTCACCAGGAGAATCCAGGGCTTTAAAAATCTACCATACACAAATAGGCTAAAAGAGCCCTATCTGTTTACTCTGTTTCATACAGACTCCTCAGAGGTGACCTCTGTCTGGCATACAAGGCGATCTCGGACCCTGCCTTGATGGGACTGCTGCATACTGAAAGTCAAGCTCCACTCGAGTAATCCGCATGCGTGGCCTCAACCTGGTCTGTCACATCAATAGGACTTGTTGGAGGGACAGATTTGTGTCCCAGAGACTCCCCCATCTGTGGAATAGACACCCTCTCCACGTCAAGCAGAGTACATCTTTACCCCTTTTTAAGCACAACCTAGATAACTGGATAGGAAGTAGAAAATACATCCCAGGGATTCCACCCATGTCCTTTCTGGACAGAGGCATCAGGTGATGATTTGTCTAAACATGGGCTAAACTCTTGGCTAGGCTTATAAGGTCTTCAGGGCCAATAGCCTAGTAACTTCCTGTGATTCTATGATCCTTCCTATGATGCTATGATTTACAAATAGTGTGACTGCAAGAAGGACAGTGAAGCTGGATTTGAACAACCCATAATCTAGAAGTGGCCAGCTGATGGGAGCTTTAGCATCAGGTGACAGACACAGCCTACCAAGGAAACATGCACTTGTGTAACAGTTGGGTTCCTGCTTTGACACTCTGGGATTTGACTTTCAAAGCCAGGAGGTACTGTTTTAGTTTTAGCAGTTGGCACAGTGGATTAAGGTTGTGAGCTGTTAACAAACTGCTTCCTGTAGTCCAAAGTTTGACTCCTTCAGCCTCCATTTGCCTACTGTTTGACTGAACAAGTGATGTGACCAGTCAGCATTTTAGGGAAATTGGCCTGTGCTCCTCAATAGTCTCCTGAGTCACATGCCTCATTACTGCCCATGAATTTGTGAACCAAACATTACCTTGCATGATACTACAGAGACCATGCCATGTGTACATCACATATGCCCAACATTAATACACATGGGACACCAAAACAGGGTGGTAAAAATGTACTGGGACACAGAACAGCCACTAAGAAATGTAACACGAAAGACCATCAGACACATGCTCATGGCATGATTGATGTAACTGGCTGAGGCAGGGAGGTGAAATGCCTTTTGTAAGAACAAGGCATGTCAGACTGACTAGGACAATGTGCATTATTGGCAGGGGTATGGCTATAGACATGACACTGCTAGGTCTAAAGTAGACTGTGATAGCCAGGACTGTAGTGGAACACCCACTGTTGGCCAAGGCAGCGTTACCATGCTGCTGGTTTAAAGTCTTAGTAGAAAGATGGACAGTAGAATAGAACCTACATTGCCAGGGCATGTAACACATAAAACAAGACAAAGATATAAGCAGTGGTTAAAAATTAGTTAAATGCAAACATGGACAGTGAAGCATTTGTCTAATAAGTATGTAGCTATAACATCAATGCCATATATGTACCCTGATGTCTAGACAGTCTTGCATAGTGTCATTCGCATATCAAACTATTTCCTGAATTTCATCAAGTTCTGAAAAACAAAACAAAAAGAAACATGTCTGTGAACACCAGGAACTGCATATAACCTAACAAGACTGCCTACATACATACAGACAACCATCAGTTACTTCTTACATAGCTCTGGTTCACTGCCTTTAACCTCCTGTTCTCATTAGCTAGGAAGGTTATAGTAGCACCTGTTCAGGTCACTGTAGTGTTGCCTGCACTTCTTACCAGAGTGGGTGATTCTCATGGCTGCATTGACCTAGTAAGGCAGTACCAGGCTTTCAACTTGTTCTTTGCACCCTCATAGGTGTCCCCAACAAGAGCTGCTGATGGTACTGTTGTAGGAAGTAAAGAAAAACCTTCCTCTCTTTCCTGTACTTTGCTGTAGCCCTCCCACCCCCAGCCCTTTTGGAAGCCATAGCCACTTCATAGGTTGTTATCCAGAGGAAAATTAATAGCAGATTGGGGTAAATGCATGCTACAGATAAGACATGACACACATAAGTGAGCAGCAGGGCACAATGGTGAGGCCCAGTGCTACCACAGAGGCATGCATTACCAGCCATGGTATTGCGAGGTACATGCTGGACTAAAGTAACTGGTCCCAAACAAACAACATTGTTGGCCATAGTTCTTGAATAGCACCCCTAGAGGCTGCAGTGTGAGTTAAGAAGGCCACAGCCCCACTGACATCACAGATCTGTCCATGTTTCTGCAGACCACTTCAGTCTCCTCTGTATATGCATAGGCAGGCACAAGCCTAATTGTGCAGTTGAGGACTGGAATGTATTAACTGGGAAGAGCCTAAATTGCCTCATCAGCATAATTGTCTACAAGTTCCAGCTTTGTGTAATAAACAAAACTGCTCGGTTTAATTTCTCCATGTCTTTTGGGTTTCTGATACCATGACAGGAATGGACCCCATTCCTAAGACAAAGTATGATTAAAGTTCATGTAATTAGTATTATTTTAATCTTTTGTGCTAGCTAGAAGTGCTCTTTGCAGCACCCAAAGTGTGCCCAGAACTGACTCCTCCTGAAATTCATATGGAATTACATATACGAGTAGCATATCTCAATAAGACTGTACATTTGTTTTTATAAGACCCATTGCTTCTACTACTGCTGGAACTGTCTGTGTATCCTCCTTCTGTATTTCCCTCATTTCTGCCTACAAATCTTGGTATTTTATGACTTTGTGTCTTGTTGTATGTAAGACACTGTAATCACTGGGTCTAGTAATTTCATTGATCACAGTACTACTTTTGTCTTCTTTTCATGGACTACTGTATCTAGTTTTCTTGCATTTTTTTTTTGAACTGTTGGTAATGGGTGATCTCATGTGATATAAACTTCATCATTTGCTGTAATACTTTGGGGCTTGTGTTTCCAGTGCTTCTCAGCTACTTCAGTATTGTAATATTTACACAATCCCCAGTGCAACAGTCTTGCCACATTATTATGCCTTTCAGTCTACAGTCTATCTGTCATTAGTGTATAACATCCAGCAACAATGTGTTTCTGCTAAACTACTGTATCTAGTTTTCTTGCATTTTTTTTTTGAACTGTTGGTAATGGGTGATCTCATGTGATATAAACTTCATCATTTGCTATAATACTTTGGGGCTTGTGTTTCCAGTGCTTCTCAGCTACTTCAGTATTGTAATATTTACACAATCCCCAGTGCAACAGTCTTGCCACATTATTATGCCTTTCAGTCTACAGTCTATCTGTCATTAGTGTATAACATCCAGCAACAATGTGTTTCTGCTAAACTATGCAAGGAAGTCACCCTAGACCTGTTCTCTTCATATTTCAAAATTTTCACAATGTTTGGATTTGATGAGGTCAGCAGGTATATATGCAGTCCTACGATTGCAGATCTAAATGCAATTAGTTTTGAGGAGGCTATTATCTCCTTCAGTATGAGGAATAATGTAATCTTGGTATACACTGATTTTTATATATCATTTGATAAGCATGAAGCATTTTCTTGTTTTTCTAACTAATCCATGATTTTTGTTTTGCTTATGTGCTATCAGATTTTTCAGAACTAGCAAGTGGAATACAGTTACAGTATTTTCACTGGTCTACAGAGGAAAGGACTGACCTGTATCTACTGTGGTAAGCATACACAGTCCAGTGGCAAGTGGGGAAACTGGATAATTGTAGGAATATTTTATTGTTCAGTGAGTGAGGGTTGCTCCACAGCTATCTGCTGAGATGAGGAGGAGCACAGGGGATTGTAATGGGTCTCTGCACTAAAGACATGCACTGGTTTGCAGATTACTAAAACTAATGTGTTTCGGCTTTTCCCGATTAGGGGTCGCCACAGCGGTACTCCGGTCCACTAATGATTGGCAGTGGATTTTTTACGGTGCCAAGTTGCCAGCCTGACACCCAACCTTCAAAGAAGGCATACCCATTCATGCATGCACCTACCTGCATGTCTTTAAACGTCACTCGACCATGAGGAGGACATGCAGACTCCACACAGAAGACGCTCCAGCCAAGAATCGAACAGGAGAACCTCTTGCTGTGATGTGACAATGCTAACCGGTGCACCACCACGGGTTTACAGATTACAAAAGTATGAAATATCTGTTGTGGTAAGAGTACACCACAAATAGGTAGGTGGGGAGATTGACCAGATAACTCTTAGACTCTTTGAAGGGATGGTTACTGCACAGAAACCTGCTGACAGGAGAGTGAGGATTACAGGGAGGGTTGCAAAGATGGAGGAGAAAGAGAGTGGACCAAGCTTAGGTGCAGACAGCAGTAGCCTATCAAAATTTTGGCTGTAGGGCTGTGTGAGGTGCGTTTTGACTCCTTGCAAGTGGATTAGAGAAGACTGTGTTGCAATGCGCAAAATATTTGTTGAAAATATGTGGAACATAGTGGATGAGGTGAAGTGGGGATGGTACTCTGAATAACCAATAATGGACAGAGGTGAATATCTGAGGCACACAATTGTTTTGCTTAATTGTGCACAGGAAAGTATGGACTGCTGACAGGGTGCATGTTGCAACACAGTCTGCCCCATGATGCCTTACTGGAACACTATGGGAAACAGACCTGTGATATTGGAGTATGGTAGGCAAGGCACTTTACAGTGGTGCATCTACCTCATTGGTGTGTGAGCAGTACATATGGTGCTGAATATATTCAGTGCCTGCTCACTGCCCGTAGCTCTATGCCTACAGTAATGGGTAGGTAATTAATGCTTAATTAAAGGGGGGGGTTCTCAATGTTCTGCCAGGAAGAGAGTGTTGTGCAATTGCAGATCCTCCATGAGCATGCCAGAAGATGTCAGACACAGAAAAGAACAACTGAGCCTTCCATGAATATGTGTGTGTGTGTGTGTGTGTGTGTGTGTGTGTGTGTGTGTGTGTGTGTGTGTGTGTGTGTGTGTGTGTGTGTGTGGTATAGACTGATTACAGATGCGAGTACAATTGGTGGCCAAAATCAGTCAGTCCATCTGGTTCACCTCAGAGACAGTGACATGATCCTGCATTCCCAAAACAAAGCTCATGCCACAGTACAGGAGATAATGGCCAT